>NW_020957526.1:25066-27116 GCF_003031625.1 Empidonax traillii | reverse complement strand
GGAATACTGGGATAACTGGGAATACTGGGATAACTGGGAATATTGGGATAATGGGAGGGTGGGATAATGGGAATACTGGGATAACTGGGAATACTGGATAATGGGAATACTGGGATAACTGGGAATACTGGGATAATGGGAGGGTGGGATAATGGGAATACTGGGATTTGGGAACACTGGGATAATGGGAATACTGGGATAACTGGGAATACTGGGATAATGGGAATACTGGGAGAACTGGGAATACTGGGATAATGGGAATACTGGGATATGGAAATAGTGGGATAGTGGAAACACCAGGATGTGGGAATATTGGGATGTGGGAATATTGGGATACTGGGAATGCTGGGATGTGGGAACGCTGGGATATCAGAAATCCTGGGATAACAGAGAGGAATCCTGGGATCACAGGAATCTTGGGATGTGGGAATCCTGGGATAATGGGAACACTGGGATGAAAGGAATCCCGGGAGAATGGGAATGACAGGATGTGGGAACACCGGGATGGTGGGAATGTCGGGATAACAAAAACACTGGGATGTGAGAATATCGGGATCACAGGAATCCTGGGATACGGGAATATCGGGATATGGGAATATTGGGATAATGGGAATATCGGGATAACGGGAATACTGGGATACTGAAAACACCAGGATGGGAAAATTCCGGGATAATGGAAATCCTGGGATGTGAAAACACCAGGATGTGGGAATATTGGGATAATGGGAATATCGGGATAACGGGAATATTGGGGTGTGGGAATATCAGAATAACGGGAATATCAGGATAATGGGAATGCTGGGATCACGGGAATCCTGGGATATGGGAATATTGGGATGTGGGAATACTGGGATACTGAAAACATCGGGATGGGAAAATTCCGGGATAACAGAAATCCCGGGATGTGAAAACACCGGGATGTGAAAACATCGGGATGTGGGAATATCGGGATGTGGGAACACCGGGATAATGGGAATATCGGGATAAAGGGAATGCTGGCATCACGGGAATCCTGGCATGTGGGAATATCAGGATGTGGGAATATCGGGATGTGGGAATATCGGGATAATGGGAATATTGGGATCACGGGAATCCTGGGATCACGGGAATATCGGGATGTGGGAATATTGGGATAACAGGAATATCGGGATAAAGGGAATGCTGGGATCATGGGAATGTCGGGATATGGGAATATCGGGATAACAGGAATATTGGGATACTGAAAACACCGGGATGGGAAAATTCCGGGATAACAGAAACATTGGGATCTGAAAACACCGGAATGTGAAAACATTGGGATGTGGGAATATCAGGATAACGGGAATGTCGGGATAACGGGAATATCGGGATAATGGGAATATCGGGATGTGGGAATACCGGGGTGTGGGAATATTGGGATCACGGGAATACTGGGATCACGGGAATCCTAGGATATGGGAATATCGGGATGTGGGAATATCGGGATAACAGGAATATCGGGATACTGAAAACACCAGGATAGGAAAATTCTGGGATAACAGAAATCCCGGGATGTGAAACACTGGGATGTGGGAATATCGGGATAATGGGAATATCGGGATAACAGGAATATCAGGATAATGGGAATACTGGGATCACGGGAATCCTGGGATGTGGGAATATCGGGATAACGGGAATATCGGGATAATGGGAATATCGGGATAATGGGAATATCGGGCTGTGGGAATATCGGGATGTGGGAATATCGGGATAACGGGAATGCTGGGATCATGGGAATATCGGGATGTGGGAATGCCGGGATCACGGGAATATCGGGATGTGGGAATATCGGGATCATGGGAATATCGGGATGTGGGAATATCGGGATGTGGGAATATCGGGATCATGGGAATATCGGGATGTGGGAATATCGGGATGTGGGAATACCGGGGTGTGGGAATATCGGGATGTGGGAATATCGGGATGTGGGAATATCGGGATAACGGGAATATCGGGATGCTGAAAATCCCGGGATAACGAGAATCCCGGGATCGGGGGGGGGGGACACACCGGGCTGGTCCCCGGGTGTGAG
>NW_020957526.1:18143-20154 GCF_003031625.1 Empidonax traillii | reverse complement strand
GGGGTCCCCTGTGGGTTTGGGGGTCTCCTGTGGGTTTGGGGGCTCCCCCTGTGATTCTGAGGTGGGTTTGGGGGTCCCCTGTGGGTTTGGGGGTCTCCTGTGGGTTTGGAGGCACCTCTGGAATTTAGGGGGGATTTTGGGGGGTCCCCTGGGATTTTCGGGGTCCCCTGTGGATTTGGGGGCACCCCTGGAGCTTAGGGGGGTCCCCACGATCTGGGTGGGCTCTGCCAGGCTGGGTGGGGGTCCCTCGGGGGGTGTTTTGGGGGTGACCGCCCCCCAGGGGTGGGTGGGGATCCCCAGGGGGGTGTTTGGGGGTAGATGGATCCCCCAGGGGGTATTTTTGGGGGTGACCCCCCCCATTTTTTGCCCCCCCAGACGAGCGGGACGCGGTGCAGAAGAAAACCTTCACCAAGTGGGTGAACGCCCACCTGGCCCGGGCCGCGTGTCGGGTGGGGGACCTGTACGTGGACCTGAGGGACGGCTTCGTCCTCACCCGCCTGCTCGAGGTGCTCTCGGGGGAGAGCCTGGTGAGGGCACCTTCAGCTTCATCAGCTTCATCGTCATCTTCATCTTCATCACCATCATCATCGTCATCATCGTTATCATTGTCATCATCATCAACGCCGTCCTCACCCGCCTGCTCGAGGTGCTCTCGGGGGAGAGCCTGGTGAGGGCACCTTTAGCTTCATCAGCTTCATCAGCTTCATCATCTTCATCATCATCTTCATCATCATCTTCATCATCTTCATCTTCATTGTCAGCATCATTGTCATCGTCATCATCAACGTTGTCCTCACCCGCCTGCTCGAGGTGCTCTCGGGGGAGAGCCTGGTGAGGGCACCTTCAGCTTCATCAGCTTCATCGTCATCTTCATCATCTTCATCTTCATCATCATCTTCATCATCGTTATCATTGTCATCATCTTCATCATTGTCATCATCATCAACGTCATCTTCACCCACCTGCTCGAGGTGCTCTCGGGGGAGAGCCTGGTGAGGGCACCTTCAGCTTCATCATCTTCATCGTCTTCATCATCATCTTCATCATCATCTTCATCATTGCCATCGTTATCATTGCCATCATCATCATCAACGCCGTCCTCACCCGCCTGCTCGAGGTGCTCTCGGGGGAGAGCCTGGTGAGGGCACCTTCAGCTTCATCATCTTCATCATCTTCATCGTCTTCATCATCTTCATCATCATCTTCATCATTTTCATCATCATCTTCATTGTCATCATCTTCATCTTCATCATCATCTTCATCATCATCTTCATCATTGTCATTGTCATCAATGTCATCCTCACCCACCTGCTCGAGGTGCTCTTGGGGGAGAGCCTGGTGAGGGCACCACCTGCTCATCTTCATCGTCATCTTCATCATCTTCATCATTATCATCATTGTCATTGTCATCATCGTTATCATTGTCATCATCATCGTTGTCATTGGCATTGGCATCGTCATCGTCCTCACCCGCCTGCTCGAGGTGCTCTCAGGGGAGACCCTGGTGAGGGGCACCACTTGGGCACCTTCATCTTCATCGTCATCTTCATGATCATCTTCATTGTCATCATCATCATCATCATCATCAAATCAACATCGTCATCATCAAGTCAACATCATCATCGTCAAATCAACATCATCATCGTCAAATCAACATCATCATCGTCAAATCAACATCAACGTAAACTTCATCAACGTCATCCCCATCAACATCATCACCAACATCAAATCAGCATCGTCATTATCATCGTCAATGTGAACATCATCATCATCCTCCTCGTCATCAACATCATCATCATCGTCAATGTGAACACCATCATCATCCTCCTCGTCATCAACATCATCATCATCGTCAATGTGAACATCATCATCATCAATGTGAACATCATCATCATCATCAATGTGAACATCATCATCATCCTCCTCGTCATCAACATCATCATCATCGTCAATGTGAACATCATCATCATCCTCCTCGTCATCAACATCATCATCATCATCAATGTGAACA
>NW_020957526.1:10864-13328 GCF_003031625.1 Empidonax traillii | reverse complement strand
CATCATTATCATCATCATCACCATCCCCGGGGGGTGGGATGGACCCCCTGGGGTGGGATGGACCTTCTGGGGTGGGATGGACCCCTCAAGGGTAAGATGGACCCCCCTGACCCCCCCTGTCCCCCCCAGGTACCCCGAGGTGAACATCCAGAACTTCACCACCAGCTGGAGGGACGGCCTGGCCTTCAATGCCCTCATCCACCGGCACAGGTGGGGGGGAGGGGGACAACTGAGGGGGTCACCACCTGATCCTGGGCCAGGGAGGGCTGGGGGGACCTTCTGGGGTCCCTGAGTGACCAGGGAGGGCTGGTGGGACCTCCTGGGGTCCCTGAGTGACCAGGGAGGGCTGGTGGGACCTCCTGGGGTTCCTCAGTGACCAGGGAGGGCTGGTGGGACCTCCTGGGGTTCCTCAGTGACCAGGGAAGGGTGGCGGGACCTCCTTGACCTGGGAGGGGCGGATGGACCTTCTCGTGGGTGGTGGGACCTCCCTGTGGGTGGTGGGACCTCCTCGAGCTCCTCAGTGACCAGGAAAGGGTGGGGGGACCTTCTGGGGTTCCTCAGTGACCAGGGAGGGCTGATGGGACCTCCCTGTGGGTGGTGGGACCTCCTTGAGCTCCTCCTTGACCAGGGAGGGGTGGAGAGACCTCCTTGTGGGTGGTGGGACCTCCTGGGGTTCCTGATTGACCCCAAAGGCCTGGTGGGACCTCCCTGTGGGTGGTGGGACCTCTTTGAGTGGGTGGTGGGACCTCCTGGGGTTCCTGATTGACCCCAAAGGCCTGGTGGGACCTCGCTGGACAAGGGAAGGTGGTGGGGGTTGGGGGAGGGGGTCAAGGTGACCTCTGTGACCCCTTCCCAGGCCGGACCTCGTGGACTTCGCCAAGCTGACCAAGTCCAACGCCACCCACAACCTGCAGGTGGCCTTCAACACGGCCGAGCAGCACCTGGGGCTCAGCAAGCTGCTCGACCCCGAGGGTACAGCTGGCCAGCTGGCCATGTGTCCATCTGTCCATCTGTCCATGTGTCCATCTGTCCATGTGTCCATGTGTCCATCTGTCCATCAGCTGTCCATCTGTCCAGCTGTCCATGTGTCCATCAGTCCTGTCCATCAGCTGTTCATCTGTCCAGCTGGCCATGTGTCCATCTGTCCATCAGCTGTCCATCTGTTCATCTGTTCATCTGTCCATCATCTGTCCATCTGTCCATCAGCTGGCCATCTGTCCAGCTGGCCATGTGTCCATCTGTCCATCAGCTGTCCATCTGTCCATGTGTCCCTCTGTCCATCATCTGTCCAGTTGGCCATCAACTGCCCATCTGTCCATCTGTCCATGTGTCCATCTGTCCATCATCTGTCCCTGTGTCCATCTGTCCATCATCTGCCCATCTGTCCATCGTCTGCCCATCATCTATCCACCTGTCCATCTGTCCATCTGTCCTGTCCATCTATTCTGTCCACCTGTCCATCTGTCCATCTGTCCTGTCCATCTGTCCATCTGTCCTGTCCATCTATTCTGTCCATCTGTCCATCTGTCCATCATCTGTCCATCATCTGTCCATCCATGTGTCCATCTGTCCTGTCCATTTGTCCATCAACTGTCCATCTGTCCATCAACTGTCCATCTGTCCATCTGTCCATCATCAGTCCATCATCTGTCCATCATCTGCCCATCGGTCTATTTTTCCATCTGTCCATCTGTCCATCATCTGTCCATCCATCTGTCCATCTGTCCTGTCCATTTGTCCATCTCTCTATCCATCTGTCCTGTCCATCTGTCCGCCCATCCATGTGTCCATCTGTCCATCAGTCCATCATCCGTCCATGTGTCCATCTGTCCATCTGTCCATCATCTGTCCATCAGTCCATCATCCATCCATGTGTCCCTCTGTCCATCTGTCCATCCCTCCATCCATCTCCATCTCCCCCAGTTTTGGGGGTGGGGGTGGGGGTGGGGTGGGATGACCTGCTGGACCCAGGGTGGGTGGGTGGGGGGAGGGGTGCCTGATGATTGGGAGCCGGAGGGACGGGATTTTTGGGAAGGGGTGACCTTTGCCCCCCTCCCCCCACCCCCCCCCAAGCAGACGTGAACATGGAGGACCCCGATGAGAAGTCCATCATCACCTACGTCGTGTCCTTCTACCACTACTTCTCCAAGATGAAGGCGCTGGCCGTGGAGGGGAAGCGCATCGGGAAGGTGGGGGTGGATTGGGATTTGGGATGGGGGTGGATTGGGATGGGGGTGGATTGGGATGGGAGGGTCCCACCCCTTGGGCCACCCCTTGGTCCATCTCTTTGTCCATGGAATGTCCCACCCCTTGGTCCATCCTTTGGTCTATCCCTTTGTCCACCCCTTGGTCCATCCTTTGGTTCATCCCTTGGTCCACCCCTTGGTCCATCTCTTGGTCCATCCCTTTGTCCATCCCTTTGTCCACCCCTTGGTCCATCCTTTGGTTCATCCCTTGGTCCACC
>NW_020957526.1:0-5464 GCF_003031625.1 Empidonax traillii | reverse complement strand
GGGGGATCTTCAGATCCTTGTGGGACTGGGGTGGGGTGGGAAGGGCTCCTGGAGGACCTGCAGATCCTTGGGGGGGGGTGGGAAGGGCTCCTGGAGGACTCTTTGGGCTCCTGGAGGACCTTCAGCCCCTTAGGGGGGACCCTCAGATCCTGGAGGACCTTCAGCTCCCTGGGGGGCTGGCCTGGGGTGAGAAGGGCTCCTGGAGGACCTGGAGATCCTTGGAGGGATGGGAAAGGCTCCTGGAGGACTCCTTGGGCTCCTGGAGAACCTTCAGCTCCCTGGGGGGCTGGCCTGGGGTGGGAAGGGCTCCTGGAGAACCATCAGATCCTTGAGTGGGGTGGGAAAGGGCTCCTGGAGGACCTGCAGGGCCTTGGGGGGATGGGTGGGACGAGGAACCCGAGGCTTGGGTGGTGGGACCTCAGGCAGCGTGGTGGGACCTCAGTGAGCTCCTGGTTGATTGGGGAGGGGTGGTGGGACCTCAGACAGGGTGGTGGGGCCTCCTTGGACTCCTGGTTGATTGGGGAGGGGTGGTGGGATCTTCTTGACCAGGGAGAGGGGTGGTGGCACCTCAGACAGGGTGGTGGCACCTCAGACAGGGTGGTGGCACCTCAGACAGGGTGGTGGGAACCTCAGTGAGCTCCTGGTTGACCGAGAAGATCTGGTGGCACCTCCTTGACCCTGAAGGGATGATGGGACCTCCTTGGGCTCCTGGTTGATTGGGGAGGGGTGGTGGCACCTCAGACAGGGTGTTGGGACCTCAGTGAGGGTGGTGGGACCTCATTGGGCTCCTGGTTGACCAAGAAGATCTGGTGGCACCTCCTTGACCCTGAAGGTCTGGTGGCACCTCCTTGACCAGAGAGAGGGATGTTGTGACCTCACCAAGCTCCTCCTTGCCCCCCCCCCAACCCCCAGGACAACTTCGGCTACGACCTGCCGGCGGTGGAGGCGGCCATGAAGAAGCACGAGGCCATCGAGGCCGACATCTCCTCGTACCAGGAGCGCATCCAGGTGGTGGTGGAGCTGGCCCTGGAGATGGAGGCCGAGGGCTACTACGACACCAAGAGGATCAGCGCCCAGAAGGACAACATCCTGCGCCAGTGGGGCCTCCTCACCCAGCTGGTGGCGGCCCGGAGAGCCCGCCTGGAGCAGAACCTGGCCCTGCAGAAGATCTTCCAGGAGATGGTCTACATGATCGACTGGATGGAGGAGATGCAGGTGGGGGGGGGGGATGAGGGAGGGGGGTGGGGGGGGGGGGGGGGGGGGGGGGGGGGGGGGGGGGGGGGGGGGGGGGGGGGGGGGGGGGGGTAAGAAGGTGGTGGAGTGGGCAGGGTGAGGTTTTGGTGGACCATGGAATGGTCAGGATGAGGTCTTGGTGGACCATGGAAGAAAGGTCAACCCAAGGTCTTGAAGGGACAACCCAAGGTCTTGAAGGGTCAACCCAAGGTCTTGGTGGACCACGGGAGAAGGGTCAACCCAAGGTCTTGGTGGACCGTGGAAGAAGGGTCAACCCAAGGTCTTGAATGGCCAACCCAAGGTCTTGGTGGACCGTGGAAGAAGGATCAACCCAAGGTCTTGAATGGCCAACCCAAGGTCTTGGTGGACCATGGAAGGGTCAACCCAAGGTCTTCAAGGGCCAAGCTGAGGTCTTGGTGGATCATGAAAGAAAGGTCAACCCAAGGTCTTGGTGAACCACGGAAGGATCAACCCAAGGTCTTGGTGGATCATGAAAGAAAGGTCAACCCAAGGTCTTGGTGAACCACGGAAGGATCAACCCAAGGTCTTGGTGGACCATGGAAGGGTCAACCCAAGGTCTTGAATGGTCAACCCAAGGTCTTGATAGACCATAGAATGGCCCAGCTGAACTCTTGGTGGACCTGGGAGAAGTGTCAACCCAAGGTCTTGGTGGACCATGGAGTGGCCCAGTTGAGGTCTTGGTAGACTATGGAAGAAGGGTCAACCCAAGGTCTTGAATGGCCAAGGCGAGGTCTTGGTGGACCATGGAAGGATCAACCCAAGGTCTTGGTGGACCATGAAAGAAGGATCAACCCAAGGTCTTGGTAGACCATGGAAGAAGGGTCATCTCAAGGTCTTGGTAGACCATGGAAGACGGGTCATCTCAAGGTCTTGGTGGACCGTGGAAGAAGGGTCAACCCAAGGTCTTGAATGGTCAACCCAAGGTCTTGGTGGACCATGGGAGAAGGATCAACCCAAGGTCTTGAATGACCAGCTGAGGTCTTGGTGGACCATGGAAGGGTCAACCCAAGGTCTTGAATGGTCAACCCAAGGTCTTCGTGGACCATGGAAGAAAGGTCAACCCAAGGTCTTGGTGAACCACGGAAGGATCAACCCAAGGTCTTGGTGAACCACGGAAGGATCAACCCAAGGTCTTGGTGGACCATGGGAGAAGGGTCAACCCAAGGTCTTGAATGGTCAACCCAAGGTCTTGATAGACAATGGAATGGCCCAGCTGAGGTCTTGGTGGACCATGGGAGAAGGGTCAACCCAAGGTCTTGGTGGACCATGGAGTGGCCCAGTTGAGGTCTTGGTAGACTATGGAAGAAGGGTCAACCCAAGGTCTTGAATGGCCAAGCTGAGGTCTTGGTGGACTGTGGAAGGATCAACCCAAGGTCTTGGTGGACCATGGAAGAAGGGTCAACCCAAGGTCTTGAATGGCCAATCCAAGGTCTTGGTGGACTGTGGAAGAAGGGTCAACTCAAGGTCTTGAATGACCAGCTGAGGTCTTGGTGGACCATGGAAGGGTCAACCCAAGGTCTTGGTGGACCATGGAAGAAGGGTCAACCCAAGGTCTTGAATGGCCAAGCTGAGGTCTTGGTGGACCACAGAAGGATCAACCCAAGGTCTTGGCGGACCATGAAAGAAGGATCAACCCAAGGTCTTGAATGACCAGCTGAGGTCTTGGTGGACCTGGGAGAAGTGTCAACCCACGGTCTTGGTAGACCATGGAAGACGGGTCATCTCAAGGTCTTGGTGGACCATGGGAGAAGGGTCAACCCAAGGTCTTGGTGGACCATGGGAGAAGGATCAACCCAAGGTCTTGAATGACCAGCTGAGATCTTGGTGGACCATGGAAGAAGGGTCAACCCAAGGTCTTGGTGGACCATGGAAGGGTCAACCCAAGGTCTTGGTGGACCATGGAAGAAGGGTCAACCCAAGGTCTTGGTGGACCACCAAAAGGCCTCTCTCCTGTTGTCCTGCAGGTCCTCCTGGTGTCCAAGGACCTGGGCAAGCACCTGCTGGAGGTGGAGGACCTGCTGCAGAAGCAGGGCCTGCTGGAGGCCGACATCGCCGCCCAGACCGAGCGGGTCCAGGCCCTCAACGCCGCCGCCCTCACCTTCTCCGAGCTGGAGGGTAACAGGGGGCACCAGGGGGGGCACTGGGGGGGGCACCAGGAGGGGCACCAGGATGGGTTCCTTGGGGAGGGCCAAGCCAAGGTCTTGGGAGGTCGTGGCGTGGACAATGGGAGGTCCTGGTGGACCGTGGGAGAAGGTTCTGGAAGCTATGAGTGGGGGAGGGTCAACCTAAGGTCTTGGTGGACCATGGAAAGGTCAACCCAAGATCTTGGTAGACCATGGAAAGGTCAACCCAAAGTTTTGGTTCAAAGGTCAACCCAAGGTCTTGGTTGACCATGGAAGGGTCAACTCAAGGTCTTGATAGACCACAGAAAGGTTGACTCAAAGTCATGGTTGACCATGGAAGGGTCAACACAAAGATCTTGGTTGAAAGGTCAACTCAAGCTCTTGGTGGACCACGGAAAGGTCAACCCAAGGAACCCAAGGTCTTGGTGGACCATGGAAGGGTCAACCCAAGGTCATGGTTGACCATGGAAAGATCAACCCAAGGTCTTGGTTGAAAGGTTGGCCCAAGGTCTTGGTGGACCACAGGAAGGTTGACCCACAGTCTTGGTTGACCATGGAAAGGTTGACTCAAGGTCATGGTTGACCATGGAAGGGTCAACCCAAAGTCTGGGTTGAAAGGTTGACCCAAGGTCTTGGTTGACCATGGAAGGGTCAACTCAAGGTCTTGATAGACTGTGGAAGGGTCAACCCAAAGTCTTGGTTGAAAGGTCAACTCAAGGTCTTGGTGGACGATGAAAGAAGGGCCAACCCAAGGTCTTGATAGACCACAGAAAAGTTGATCCAAGCTCTTGGTTGACCATGGAAAGGTCAACCCAAAGTCTGGGTTGAAAGATTGACCCAAGGTCTTGGTAGACCATGGAAGTGTCAACCCAAGCTCTTGGTTGACCATGGAAAGGTCAACCCAAAGTGTGGGTTGAAAGGTCGATCCAAGGTCTTGGTTGACCATGGAAAGGTCAACCCAGGGTCTTGTGGACCATGGAGGGGTCAACCCAAGCTCTTGGTCAAAAGATCAACCCAAACTCTTGATGATCCACTGAAGAAGAGCCGACCCAAGAGATCCCCTCCGGGGAAGGATGGGGGGGTGGGGGTGGGTTGGTCGATGACTCCGCCCACCTCCCTCATCTCCCCTCCCCCCCCTCCCTCCCTCCCCAGGCTACCAACCCTGCGACCCCCAGATCATCTGCAACCGCGTCCACCACGTGCGCTCCTGCCTGGAGGAGCTGGCCCAGCTGGCGGCCAAACGCCGCAAGGAGCTGGAGGATTCCCGCCAGCTCTGGACCTTCTTCCAGGAGATGGAGGAGGCCGAGGCCTGGATGGGCGACAAGGAGAAGATCTTGGCCCACAAAACCTGCGGCCGCGACCTCAGCAGCGTCACCGCCCTGGCGGCCGAGCACCGGGCCATGCTGGGCGAGCTGGGCAAGCGGCGGGCACTGCTCCACCAGAGCCTCAAGAAAGGGGAGAAGCTCCTGGCCCGCCGACCCCCGGGGGGAGGAGGAGGGGGAGGCGGCTCGGGGGGCGTCCGGGAGCGGCTCCGCTCCGTCTGCCTGCGCTGGAAGAAGCTGGAGGAGCTCACCGGGCTCCACCAGCGGCGCCTGGAGGAGGCCTCGGCCTTCTTCCAGTTCCTGGCCGAGACGGACGAGCTGGCGGCCTGGCTGCGCTCGGCCTTCCGCGTGGCGGCCAGCGACGACTTCGGGCACGACGAGCACTCGAGCCGGGCGCTGCTGCGGCAGCACCGGGCGCTGGTGGAGGAGCTGGAGAAGCAGCGGGAGGCGGTGCTGGCGCTGCGGGGGCAGCTGGCGCTGCTGGCGCCCGACCACCGGCAGGGGGTGGAGGCGCAGATCAGGGTGGTGGAGGCCGAGCAGCTGTTCGGGGAGGTGGCCGAGGTGGCCGTGCTGAGGACGCAGTGGCTGCAGGACGCGCTGGCCGTCTACGGGCTGCTGGGGGAGGTGGACGCGTGCGAGGCGTGGCTGGACGAGAAGGAGCAGTGGCTGGGGGGGATGGAGGTGCCCGAGGAGCTGGATGAGGTGGAGGTGGTGCAGCACAGGTGGGTGTTGGAGGGGGGGGGGGATTGGGGGGGGTTTTGGGGG
>NW_020957525.1:25676-27147 GCF_003031625.1 Empidonax traillii | reverse complement strand
CCTGCTGGGCTTCATTAGCCTGAGAAATGGCTCCTAATGAGGGCCCGGGGGCTCCGGCTTGGCCTTCGTCTCCCTGGTGCTGGGGCTTGGCTTCCACCTGCGCCAGAAGGTAGTGGAAGGAACAGAGAGAAGGGTGGAAAAGGGGGGGTGGTCTGGTGGGTCTGACAGATCATGGGGATCTTTGGGCACAGGGGGTTAGAAGAGGGGGGTGGCCCCCTGAGCTCCCAACTTATTGTGGGGGTCTGGATCCAATCTCAGCCTTGTATTATGCCAACAATTTCAGTTTAGAGGAATAACTGAGGTGGGACTGAACCACTTTTGTCCCTCAGGTTTTAATGATGGTAAATCATATCTATGTATAGAAATTAATTATTTAGGATTACAAATGATCAGACAAAACACCTTCATCAGAATTATTTACTACACAATAGAAACACTAAAACTACCAGTAGGACAGCATAAGATAGGACAGCGCTCTACGCTAAAGCAACTGTTGAAGCAATGCTACTAAAACTGGCACAAAAGCAATAATTATTAATTAGAGATGGATGGAACTCCCCCAGACCAACGCTCGTGGGGAGATCTCTGCTCTCAACCTCCAGCACTGACCTTGGGGGGTCCCAGCCAAGGCAGGAATCTCCACACACCCCCCAAGAAGGGTTCTGTTAGCACAACCTGCCCCTGGCAAAGGGGACTGGCCCTTTCTGGTAGAAAGGGATGGACTGACAGTCACTGGACTCCAGGGGCTGCCTCACCATCAGGGGGGTCATTCGAGGTGGGAGCAGCGGCGGAAGCTCTTCCTGCAGTCGGGGCATTCGTAGGGCCTTCCCTTACTGGTGGGTCCGTTGGTGTTTGGTCAAGTGGGAGCTGCAGGTGAAGCTCTTCCCACACTCCCCACACTTGTAGGGCCTCTCCCCGGTGTGGATGTGCCGGTGGGTGATGAGGTGGGAGTTGTGTTTGAAGCCCTTCCTGCAGTCGGTGCAGCGGAATGGCCTCTCCTCTGTGTGTATCCGCTCATGCCTGAGGAGATGTGAGCTGGTCTGAAATCTCTTCCCACATTCCAAGCACTTGTAGGGCCGTTCCCCAGTGTGGATGAGTTGGTGCCTGCGGAGGTGGGAGCTGTTCCTGAAGCTCTTCCCACATTCCCAACAAGTGTAGGGCATCTCCCCAGTGTGGATGAGTTGGTGGGTGTGGAGGGTGGAGCTGTCACTGAAGCTCTTCCCACATTCCCTACATGTGTAGGGCCGTTCCCCAGTGTGGATGTGCAGGTGGGTGAGGAGGTTGGAGCTCTGACTGAAGCTCTTCCCACATTCCAAGCACCTGAAGGGCTTCTCCCTGCTGGGAGGCTGCTCAGGGACCACCAGCTCGGAGCTCCGGCTCAAGCTCCGGCCGCCTTCCCGGCACAGGACGGCTCTTTCCTCCTCACAGCTCCCTGGGCTGGCTTTGCAGCCCCTCCTCCGGGGGCATCTCC
>NW_020957525.1:17039-18788 GCF_003031625.1 Empidonax traillii | reverse complement strand
CCAGGGAGGGAAAACCCCAGGGTTGAGCTGCAGGGTGGGAGTGGGCAGGGTGGGGGCTCTGCAGGCTCCTCACAAAACCAGCCCTCCTGGGAGGGATGGGAAGGAGCAGCAGAGCAGGGTCTGGTCTTTTCCAGGTGCTGCACACCCTGGGAAAGCTGCCCCAGGACAGAGGTCACAGACCAGCCAAGGGCAATCACAACTGCCTTGTCCATCCCTCAGGCCGTGGGGAATCTCAGACAGGGCAGAGCAGGTGACACCTCGCAGGGCTGAGGGGAAAAAGAGGCAAAAAAGAGATAAGAAATATATTCAAGACATTCAGGAGCTCCTCTGAGCAATATTTCATCATTGGAATCATTGGTAGGAAATTTATTTTGATAAGTAGCTGTACAAAGCTGTTCATACAGTGAGTGAATCAGGTCGTAAAATATGGGTTTGGTTTTTCACTGAAAAAAACTATGAAAAAATTATTAAATGTTTTGAAAATAAAAAAAAAAATAACCCTTGAAATGTTGAAGAGGAAGACTTGAGCAGTTACCAAGAGTTCTGTTCTGCAGGGGCTTCCACTCTCTCCCAAAATCCACACTCATGTCTTCAGGCCATGTCCTCCCAGAGCAGTCCCAAGGGTGGCCACAGCCCCAGAGATGCCCCTGGGGCACCTCCAGTGCCCAAGTGTGAGAGGCAGGAAGGGCCCAGCTGGGAAGGTGTAGCAGGGAGGGAACCGAGAGTCTAACAAAGGATTTGGTACTGAAGATAAAGAGAAAGGGACTAAAACTCCAGACATAACTTCAGCAGTATGTAAGCAATATTAAAGGCCAACCAATCCTGAGCTTAGCTTTTGCAATATGTATGAGCTTATTACACATGTTATAAAATGACTGCCTTATAGATAATAAATCGAACGTGCTTATTGATCGCGAGGTCGTTGTGTGTTCCTCCGTCCCCACAAATGGTGACCCCGACGTGATACCCCGACGTCTGAAACCACAGTGAGGATGGATTAGAGTGGGACTCCAGGCAGCGAGAGTCGGTCACAAAAGACGGCTTCGGAATAACAGTGTCTCAGACCCAGAGTGCTGTACAGACAGGCTCTGCCTACGTGCTGCCGAACCCTGCAAAAGGCTGCAGCGAGCTCGCATCAGATATGGAAAGGGAAGCAGCATATAGTTTATTTCCTGCATTTTCGCAGAAAAAGGAATGGCGTGCAGTTTTTCTGCTACCTTGAGGGAAGTATTTGCTTTTTATCCCTTTTTTTCCTTTTCCCTTTCCTTTCCTTTTTCCCATTTTGTGGGGTTCTCTGTGGGTGTTACACTGTATATAATTATATATATAGATATATAGATATATATATATAAATGTGTTTCACTTGGAATTCGGTTTGGTTTGGGTTCTTTTGATATTTTTGCGTGGTCTTTTCGGTTTTTCCAAGAGAGGGAGAGGGAGGGGGAAGGTTCTGTCCCTGTGATCCAGGCACTTGGCTGGGAGCGAAGTCCAACCTGGGACATTTTTTGGAGGTTCCATTGAGATACCAGTGGGCTGTTTTGGTAACAATTCCTGGGCAGTTGGCCAAGTTCTGCCAAACATTGACTTTGTTTGGGAACAGTGCTGGGAGAGCTGCCAAGAGGGGTTTGTTTATATAAATATACCTCTTGTTTAGGAACAGTGAAAACAACTATATAAATAATGGCCACTTCCTTAATTTTCAATGTAATTTTAGCAGCCTTCGCACCTGTTCTGGGCTTCTCCATGTGG
>NW_020957525.1:13081-14109 GCF_003031625.1 Empidonax traillii | reverse complement strand
CTGGCTTTGCAGCCCCTCCTCCGGGGGCATCTCCGGGCCTTTTCCTCCCCGCTGCCTTCCTGCGCCGGGGAGCCCTTCAAAACGGCCTCTCCCACCAGGCTCTGCCGGGGGGATTTGTCCTCCGTGCTCTCCGTCCTCAGCTCGGGGCCTGGGGCAGGAAGGAAGAAGGACAGGAAGGGGATTTGCCTCTTGCCCAGATGGAAGGACAAGGACATCTCCTCAAATCCCAGCCCCCACAGGCACCACTAGACAGGGCCAAAGGGGCACTGACTTCCTCCTCACCTGCCTGGGGGACCTGCAGCATCCTCCTCGCAGCCTCCTCCTCCATCCCCCAAGCTTTGAGAAAGACAAATCCTGAAGGGGGGAAACAAGGGCTCAGCGCGTTGGCTTGGGGGTTCCTCCTGCCCAAGTCCATCTCTAGAACTCACCAGGCATCCTGGGACCATAAAAACCTCCAAAACATCACAATTCAGCCCAGAAAAACCCAATCCCCCGACACTCATGCAAAAGACCTCTTCAGAAATAGCGAGATGGACACCCCCCTCAAACTGCAAAAAGTTAAAGTTTAGCCAAAATATGAAGATCCAGCCCCAAAAAACTCTCCTAGGAGTTCTCCCTCTGGTCTCTCCCCTCTGGGGTTCAGAGCTTCTCCCCTGTCTGGTATGTTGGGGGTCCCACTTAGGGATGCTGGGAGTGTTGGGGGTCCCAAGGGTCCCTTCTCCTCTGACTCTCACTTTTGGGGTGCTGCCTTCCCAGACATTCCCCTCTCCAGGTTCTCCACCTTGTTGTCCCAGGGATCCCAGGGGTCCCCACTCTCCAGGCTTCCCCTTCTCCGCTCCCCGTTTCAGGCTCCCAGGGGTCCCGGGGCTCCTCCCTCTCCGTGCTCCCCCCTCCAGCCTGCCGGGGGTCCCCCAGCTCCGCCATCGCCCGCTCCGCCCTCCACCCTCGGCAGCTCCCAGGGGGACCCCAAACCTGCTGTGTCTGCCCAGCCAGCCCCGGGCTGACAGTGGCCCTGAGCCTGTCCCTGC
>NW_020957525.1:8864-10259 GCF_003031625.1 Empidonax traillii | reverse complement strand
GGCACGCCGGGAGTTGTAGTTGCAGCCGCTCAAAGCTCCCAACTCCCCCAGACTCAATTCCCCACGGGCGTTCCTGGGGCAGAACGGGGCAGAACCGGGGCGGGGACGGGACGGGCATTGGGTGCAAATCATTATAAAAACTGTAACCCCTGTGTTGGAAGGGACATGGGTGGGTTTGTATTTCTGGAGGCTCATGGAAAGCTCTGCTGCTTCTCTGCCCTCCTGCCTACCTGGGCAGCCTTTTAGGCAGCAACGTTTATGGGGTTTGTGAGGACATGGCCTTCATGAGGAGAGAGGCTTTATGCAGAGAGATCTTTTAGGATGAGAGCTCTATCATGAGGTGTATGGGGTGTATGAGGAGAGTGCTTTTATGACATTTATGGTGTTTATGAGGACAGAGCCTTTATGAGGTTTATGGCATTTATGAGAACATCTCCTTTATGATGTCAGCCCCATGAGGAGATTTATGGACCTTATGAGCACAGGGGCCTTATGAGGCCTGCAGTGTTCTAAGGTGTGTGAGGGTTGTGAGGACAGTGCCTTTATGAGGCTGCCCCGTTGTGAGGTGGATGGGGTTTATGAGGAGAGAGACTTTATGAGGAGAGGCTCTTATGGGTTTTATGGGCTTAGGAGGAGAGCACCATTATGACAGGTAAGGGTGTTATGAAGACAGAGCTTTCATGCTGAGAGCTCTTTTATGAGGTGTTTGGGCTCTATGAGGCCTGCACCATTGTGAGGTTTATGGGCTTTATGAGGGCAGTGTCTTTATGGGGCCTGCACTGTTATGAGGTGGGTGGGGTTTATGAGGGTAGAACTTTTATGATGTTTATGGGTTTTATGAAGACATGGCCTTTATCATGGGAGCCCCTGATGAGGTTTATACCCAGATAAGTTTGATAAGGGGAGTCACTCAGGCACAATTACAGAATTGCATTAGAACTTTGGAAATGTCTTTTGAGTCAAGCATGTTCCAAAGATATTGAATTTCAGTCCCAAATGTGCTGCTGTCCCTCTAAGACCATTCTCTAGGCCTCTCTAAGTATTTTGCTCATCGTGTGAGACTTGGCAGATGCTTGAAGTGCTTTAGGCAGCAAGAGGCACCCACCTGGAACCAGAAACCCAAACAAAGTTGTTGTTGATTTGGGAGATGAGCAGCCTGGAAGCCCAAGAAAGGCAGAAGAACTACTACAGGCTCTTCCCTGGGATGAGGGTGAGCCCATGTGGGTACCAGCACAAGGACAACAGCAGCTGAGGGAGGAACTCTGCCCTCAGTGCTCCCCAGAAGCTGAAAGTCGCAGGTGAGTTGTGGCACTGTGGAAAAGGCAGGGAAATGTCATCGGCCCCACAGACCTCAGGTGAGGGAGGAGCCCCTGCCCTGCCCCATGGCATGGCCCT
>NW_020957525.1:0-1109 GCF_003031625.1 Empidonax traillii | reverse complement strand
AGCCTCCACAGTGAGATCAGGCAAGGAAATGTCAGAGTTTGCTGGTTCATCGGTCAACGCGATGTCAGAGGTTGCTGCGTGATCAGTCGGTGAGGTGTCAGTGTCTGTTGTATCCTCAGTCAAAGCAGGGTCAGACTCTGCTGTGTGAACAATCAATGGGGTGTCACAGTTTCCTGTGCCATCAGTCAGTGCAGTGCTGACATCAGGCTTCATCTCCAGCCCAGTCAGCCTGAGGTCAGGCTGTGCCATGGCCCTAGTCAATCTGGTTGTGGTCCTTTTACGTCGAATGCCCAGGAACTTCAGGAAGGCCTGCAGGAGAACAGAGAGCAGGGAAGAGAGGGATGTGCCATGGAGAGCTCCGACAGCAGTGCCAGGCTGAGCAGGGACAGCAGGCCCAGCCCAGGAGGCGAAGGCATCACATGTCACAAAGAGCCCTGTGACACCCTGCCCCAGTCCATCCTATTGGTGACACCCACTGTGTCACAAAGGGCCCTGTGACACACTGCAGGTACCTGTATTGCCCTGCAGAAGCGGCCAAAGGCACGGTCCTGCTGTTGTGTCCGGTCCTGGCCTGGATCTGGCAAAGAGTGAGCACAGTCAGAGCTGAGGGGCTGCAGGACAGCCCAGAGAACACAGCCCAGCCCTGCACTCCACAGGCAGGGCCAGCCCCGGGATGCCCAGTGCATGGAGCTACCGGGGGATCAGCCATGGGCCCTCTTCTCCCCTCCTATTCCCTGGCCATGTCCACAGGGGATGGAATGGGATGGGAAGAGGCCCATCTGGCTGCAGCCACCAGCCCTGTGGCCCAGCTTTGCCTCTCACCTTCCTGCAGGGGCTGGGGCTGCTCCATCTCTTCAGGCTGCTCTGCTGGGGCAGGCCCAGGGCCTGCCTTCTTTTGTTTCCTCCTGAACAGCCTGGCCAGGCTGAAGCGTCTCCCGGCCATCCTACAGTCGGGCCTCGAGGGCACCTGCTGCAGGGAATGGAGACGCCAGCGAAAAGCTCCGGGGCACGAAGCCCCAGAGCACGGCCTCGAGGGCACCTGCCGCAGGGACTGGAGACACCTCACAAGAGCTCCGGGTCACCAATCCCACGGTCTGGCCTCGAGGACA
>NW_020957524.1:24078-27195 GCF_003031625.1 Empidonax traillii | reverse complement strand
ACAACATTGTTCTCATAGAAACGTACATAGAAAGTGAGAGCTGCAGACAATTTGCTATCTTGAGTCTGACTTTTATTTATCCCAGGTCTTCAAAATAGGAATTTTTCAAAGAAAGTTTCACAGATTGAACAGTACTGAATTGAGTGGTATTAACTATGTGGCTTTTCACTGAGTGTTGCCAAACTGATGCCACAAATGGCTACTGTGTGTATCTGAGTACATATAAAAATATGAATATTTTCTTTTATGCAAACTGGCTTGATTTGGGATTTCAGTATCCTGTGTTTTGATGGAAAGGTAAATACTTTTTTTTTGTTGTTTAATTTGAATTTTATTGCTTTAAATCAACACAAGAAAACAACTAATAAAATATGAAAGATATGCAAGCTAACTTCCTCTCCCCCCCGTTCCCCCTCTCCATTCTTAGATTATTAAAATGGATGAAGAAAGGCATAAAATATAAATTATTTTGGGGGAGGGATTAATGATGGGAGAGGGAGAAAAGTATTTTACTTTAAGCCAAATTCAGTTCAGATAGCAGAGAGGACTGTTTGCTTGCAGCATGGCTTCAGTGGCACTTTGGCGAGAGTGGTTCCATACAGGTCTCCAAAAATGCACCCTCTGAACTGTTTGCTGCTGTCTCAGCTGCCAGGGCCAAGCAGGGACTGCACAGCTATGTGTAAGGGGACCCGGGCTCCCTTTGATTGTTCCGAATGGGGAAAGCTGCTTTCACCGTCCACTTTGCTCCAATCAGAGCTGTTAAAGTTTTGCTGCCTGGACTCCCACACCACCTTTCACTAAGAAATGGCTTGACAGGGATAATACCAGTCAGTGCTGTAACTGTTTATTACCTGCTATTTTACAGGCAGCTTCTAAGGAAGCTCAGCCTTGGGCTCCAGGCTGTGCTTTAAATCAGCGTCTCTCTAGTGTGAAGTGCAAGCGCTTAGTGACAACCAATTGCACAATTAAGTCTGATTTTTTCCAACTCCCTTTTATTTCAACTGTTTTGGAGGCCCATAGTATGTAAATGTAAAAGATGGCTGAGGTATTTTCCAGTTCTTTTCCTATATCTACTTAGGATGCAGCAAAGGCACAAACTCAAATGCAGGAAACTGAGTGTCTGTACATAGCAATGCTGTATCAGCATTGGTAAGTAAGTGTTTGGATGCTGATTTTCTAAGTGTAGAAATTTCAGTTTTCCCTTTAAAGCTTGTAGTGTTGATGGATAAAATGTAAGGACTATGGATATTAACTAAGCTGCTTAATTCATTGTTTCTGGAAAACAAAATATGAAACAAACATCATTTATAAAATTGAGATGCTTGGGACAGTTCAACTAGACATGGGATAAATTTGAAAGGAGTCTATTTTAAAGCTTCTGAACGAAGTTCATTTGGCCCTTGTTTCAAAGCCTTTAAATAGTTTTTCTTGTCCTGGCAGTGAAAGGAAAAGCCCCAGAGAAACCTATGCATTCTCAGAGTAAAATAAAAAGAGGATAAAAATTCTTCTAAGAAAATATTACTGGAAAAAGATGACTAGAATTTCTAGAACTAAAAATACCTCTTTTAAGCCTGAAAGTGAACTTGGCACATTACGTGAAGAAGCAGCAGGTTGCTACTATCTCTATGATCACAGAAAAATAAATTACATTGACTGGATTTTAAAATGTTCTTCTTTTCCATTTTGAACAGTGAGTGTTTTTCATACAGTTGAGTCATGTAAGAAAAGAGAATTATTTTGCTATTTTAAGATAAACTTCTCTACACAAAAAGAAAAATTCTCTACAAAGTGAAGAAGTGCTAGCAAGAAAAATAACATTAATGCCTTTACTCTTTTTTATTTAGGGTCTGACTTGAGGTGCACTTCAGTAAATAAAACAGAATGTTAGCAGGCTTTGGTAAAGTTTTCAATCTATTTTTATTGCGTTGACTACTAGGAAGATGTAAATATGATAAAGGTACTCTTGGTTTTGCAGGATCTGAATACTCCAAATGCAGAAATGATTTGGCAGCTAGCATCTTATTGGTAAGAAAACAATCATGAGTAATTATTATATCATACTTAGATCTCAGTGAAGCTTAATAATGACATAATACCGTGTTATAAAAGAGTAGCATTGTTTATCCATAAAGTACACTAACAATGTGGGTTTTGCTTGTTTGTGTTTTTTTCTTGTTATTAATTTTTGCACAACCCAAAGGTCTCAGTCCAGTCAAGAATGATGTCAGAGGAAGTTGATCCCATTCTCAGTTTCCCAGACCAACTTCTAATAAACATCCCAAGCCGTTGAAGCACAATCACTTGTATGTCACACGCTACATGTGAATTCCCATGTGAGACTGCTCACAGGAAACCTGGAAACAAGGAGATTTTAAAGTTATGGACCTGACATTCTCCTTTTCATTGCATCTGTTTGGGTCAATGATAAACACTTAGCACACCCTCTGTGTCTGGACAGAGTGGTCTGGTCTGCAGCCAAGTTTACACTGGAGGGTCTTTGGCCACGTGTAGGGGGCATGATGAGTGGTCAGGTCACTGGCTTCTTTCCTTCTTCTGTGTTTCAGGTCACCCCTGGTTACACCCCTGATTTTTGGTCTGCTGCTGCAGCCACCACTCACACAGCTTTCCATCATCACACAGCCAAACATTGTCCTGTTGATGGCTGATGATCTTGGCATAGGGGATGTAGGTTGCTATGGGAATGATACTATCAGGTAAGGAAACTGAGTGAAAGAGTGAGCAGAGCTGGTGTGATATTTAATGTAAACCTGAAATCTTCCCATAGCCTAGATGCAACCCCAGGGACAGCTCTGCTATGTGGAATTGCTTTACTGTGGGAATATGCCAATTGTTCTTGTGTATCCCTTAATTGCCTGACATTCAGAAAGAGCTCTACCCAAATATAGAAATGTTGTCCCCTCTTTCAACATATTCATAGAATCATAGAATCATAGAATAGATTGGGTTGGAAAAGACCTCCAAGATCATCAAGTCCAACCCCTGATCCAACTCCAATTACTATAGCATGGCACTAAGGGCCATATCCAATCTCTGCTTAAAAACCTCCAGGGATGGTGAATCCACCACCTCTCTGGGTAGGCTGTTCCAATGCTTGAT
>NW_020957524.1:20006-22182 GCF_003031625.1 Empidonax traillii | reverse complement strand
TGCTTTTTGTTATCCTTAACAGAAGTGGCCAATTTAACTTCAAATTGTGCTTTTGCATCCCTGATTTTCTGTCTGCATAATCTTGCTGTCTTCCTGAATTCTTCATAAGTAGTCAATCCTTTCTTCCATAGCTGGTAAACTCTCTTTTTATCCCTGATTTCCTTCAGAATCCCCCTGTTTAACCAAGCTATTATACCTCACTTTAACTTTATGCTACCATTACGTTTCCCAGTCTCACATCAAAGTACAGTGAAATCACTGCAATGAACTATGTTAACAGGAAATACTTCTCTTTTCAATCTCAGGGACAGAGAATTTGCCTTCTCTTCCAAAATTGTGCCACAGTATTGCCTTCTGGCTTCCTACCAGCTTGTCACTTCTTTCAACAAAACCAAATTTGCTGTGGTCACTCCCCTCATCCAGCAAATTTCTCGGAATCTTACTCTGACCGGCTTCAGTTGGCAAGTTTCTGATAGGCAGCTGGTAAATGTAGGTAGCTGCTGGTGCTCTGCAATGCTGGGCCTCCATACCATCATCCCCCTGGCATAGATTTTCTATTCAAAAGCAGTGGGGTACATTTGGGATGTACTAGTAGAGCGACGAAGTTTTGTATTCTGAAATGTAAGATATTCTCCTGTCTGTAACTACTGTGCTAGGCAAGCCTGGTTTTGCTGATTGTCAGTTGTCTACAAAATACCCTTCACTCACCTACACTTAATTCATGCTGCCAAAAGAGATTGCCACTACAGTGTGAAAACATGCAGGATTTCCTCCTATTTTTCTCCTTTTCTCTTCATTTCAAACATTAGGAGAAGCATTTTGTTTGCTTCCTCTTCTGTACTGTAAGTTATGTAGCATCTTGTGTAGTCAAGCACTGTCACCCTGTGGCAACTAAATTACCATTACACTGTACGCTGATATGCTCCTCTTTAAAAATCTGGTGTAGGAAATGCAGTTCTGGAGGGATGAAAGGTCTATGCATGTTTCATGCAAGTGACGGAGCTTCTTGAGGCAGAGAGAAAAAGCACAGGTCCAGCGTAGAGACAGCTCTCCTCATACATGTGGGACTGATTGTTTGTTATTCCAGCCTCAACCCTGCGTAAGAAAAATATAATTCAAAAATATTTTGGAGAAGAAAAGGCTCCAGGGAGACCTTATAGCAGCCATCCAGTACCTCAAGTGGGCCCATAATAAGGCTGGAGGGGAAATTTTACGAGGAAATGCAGAGACAGGATAAGGGGGAATGGCTTTAAACTGAAAGAAGGTAGGTTTAGATTAGACATTAGAAAGAAATTCTTTACTGTGAGAGAGGTGAGGCACTGAAGCATGTTGCCCAGAGAAGCCCTTGAGCCCTGGAAGTGTTCAAGACCAGGTTGGATGGGGTTCTGAGCACCATGATCTAGTGGAAGGTGTCCCTGCACATGGCAGGAGGCTTGGAACTTGATTATATTTAAAGTCCCTTCCAAACCAAACCATTCTATAGTTCTATGATTTCTGCAAGACTCTTCACAGGACATGGGAAACAAGAAGGAATGGTTGGCTTGAAATTATTCCAGATACAGACGTTAATGTAAAAAGAAAAAAAAAAAAAAAGAACTATTTACCCAGCCTTTAAGAAAGTTAAAATAAATGTTAAAAAACTATGTCCTGCCCATCTTCAAATAAAAGAAAATTCCCAAAATAAAGATAAGTATATAATTCTTTATTCCCTCGAAAAACTCTCTGAATGATATCTGATGCTGCTGGTTGCATTTTTAGGACCCCGAACATTGATCGCCTGGCAAAGGAAGGAGTGAAATTGACCCAACACATTGCTGCAGCTCCTCTCTGCACCCCCAGCAGAGCAGCTTTCCTCACCGGCAGATACCCACTCCGATCAGGTTTGCCTTGCAAAGCCAAGCAGCCTTTAAACATTGCTTTATTACTGTAGAGAACAATGTCATACAAAGGGCACAAAAAAAAATGAGGGTGTGCAAATACAAGGGGTCCTCACTGAGACCCACAAGACACCAGCTAAGCCTAGAACCTTTGAGGTGGCATCTATATTTATGGAGTACATCCAACTGATTGGGGGGGAAAGCAGAGCAGAGAAAAACCAGCTCTGCAGAGCATCTTGGTCCCCCCAACTCACAATTTTTGTTGCCTTTTGGTGCTCTACTGTATAGACTGCAGCCAG
>NW_020957524.1:0-18869 GCF_003031625.1 Empidonax traillii | reverse complement strand
TAGCTTGAAAATGCACGTGGGCTTGTACAAACCCTCTCCTCCTATAACAACAGGACCAGAGATGTTGCCAGGAGTGACTGAACTTCACATAATGCTGTATGACAGGGTTATGCCAGTATAAATTGCTAAATAATGAGGTGTAAACCTGCAGGTGAAGAGAATATTGCAGTGCTAGGTAGCTACTCTGTGGGTCTCAGAGATGGGATACCAGCCATGACACTGTGCAGGGAAATCTTGAGTTTCCAGGCAGCCCTATATGAGCTGGAGTTTGAGGTTAATAAAGGATTTAAGTCTCTTTATGCTCTTCCCTGCCCTCACAGTCACACTAATTAAGTGCATCTCATACAGCCTGGATGCCACTGTAACCTGTAAAAGCTCCTATACAACTGTGTCATTCCTAATGAAATGAAATTTAATCAAATAAAATGAAGTTAAATTAAATAAGATGTCTCAGTATGAGGTACAAAGAAGAATGGGTACCATAGAGAGGCTTAACTCTTTTTTAACCTTGTCCAGAGTCCTAGATTCATGTTTCCAAACAAAGAGCATTAAGATGAATGTTAAACACTATCATTTCAATGAAATCGGGAAACAACAAAGTATGTTGGCTGAAAGTACTCTTATACTCTATACTTACTCAAATTATTTCATTTTTAGGGATGGATGCTGTAAACAATTACCGTGTTATTTTTTGGAATGCCGGCTCAGGAGGCCTTCCTCCAAATGAAACCACTTTTGCCAAAATACTGCAGCAGCAAGGCTACAGCACAGGACTGATAGGTATGGAGACACTCGAAAAAATATTCTAGAATGTGTTTCACCTGGACATCTCACTCAAGCCAGTTGTTTTAGTTAGTAACTGCTAATACTTCCATTGGAATACTTTTATTTCCCAATTTGAGAATATTACGTAAGAAGAAATCCTGACCAAACAGTATGTTTCTTAAAAGAACAAGCATCTGATAAAAAGGAAAAACTTTGCTGGTTCTTAAAACATATAATGGAAAATATGTTAATAATTCCTGAATATTATTGTACCAGGTACAAGATGCTTATTCGATGCTACTTCGTAAAAAGAAAGCAAAAATACGAGTGCCATTTAAATATGCATGATGATGTTTTACCCAGTTCATAGTACATTCACAACAAAAGGGAACAGCTGCTACTTAAAACAGTGAAGACAATGTATAGTACCGCAGGATTTGGCCTTTCAAAACCAGAAACAAAGCAGTTATTTTTTTCTTGAATACAGCATGACACTAAGTTCACCAAGATTTCAGTACAGCCTGTAAAACATTGCCTTCTTCAGCATTGACATGAATTTTGTTTATATATTATAGCTCTATCTTCTTAATTGTTGTAACTTTTAATCATGATCTAGTTTCAAATAATTATTTATCTTATATATGCCACATAATTCCACAAGGTGATAAAGCACAAACATTCCTGAGCTGAATTTTCAGCTAATTGTCCTGCTTCATCTGAGCATCTAAAATGTCAAAACCCAAAATCTACATCTGACTTTGAAAAATATTGGCTGTACAAACCAACAGAATGTATTAATAACAGTTCCTTTAGAAATAGATTTGTATTCATTCAACAGGATAGATCTAAATCTCACAGGACAAAACTAAAAGAAGCCTTCCATGCATTTTAAATTCTACATTACTAAAGCTCCATCTCCTGTTAGTTTTGCAGCAATATTATTTTAGTTGTTTTAATCAAACACCCTGTGCATGCTTCAGCTTTGTTTCAGCATGTAGTCATTAACAAAACAATCAGATTTCTCTCCACTCTCCCAAGGGAACTGCCCTGCAGGGAGACTCTTGCATACTTCTCAAAAGTAAAATGGACTGGCATTCTCCCTGTGGGCATCTCAGCTAAAATCACACTACGGACACCAAAAGCATCACTTAGTTTAACTGAATTGGCAGATCCTGATTAATTGCTCTGTAGGGACTGATGGAAAATAAGTGACACACAAAACCCCACAAGAACTTTACATTCAAGTCATGAAGCAAAAAATCTTAACATCTATGCACGTGGCCACAGCTGAATGAGCACTAAGGAGTCGCACCTGAATGGTTTCTGATTGTTTTACCCTGAGCACAACCAGTTTGATTGTAAATTAAATCCTATTAATAATCTGCAGCTTGAGATGATAATGAGACCTTTTGCTGGGAAAGGCTTTGAAGATACTTTGTAGTCAGAAAGCCAGTGTTGCATAATGTATGCCCTCAGAGATTAATTTATCTTAATTATACATTTAGTTTATCTTCTGGAGACTTGAGTCTTTTCTAGCATGTTAGAAGTCTTGATCAACCTTGGCTGGAGATTTAGGCGTTGGAGTGCAAGGATTCCAAGGATACTTTAGCTGCACCTGTATTTATGACCAGTGCATCTATGTATTGATTACAAACCTGTTTCGTTCTATAGCTGGCTCTAAATACGTCAAGAGGTAAACTGAGTAGAGATTTTAGCTGAAAGCAATTCATCCACCTACAATAGAACTTCCGTTCTTTCTTTATATTTATATCTAAAGAGCAGCATTTTTTCCCCTCCTCCAAAGCAGTTTTTTTGCTCTCAGCAATTCTATTGAAACCTGCATAGGGTTGGCTGCTAGTATACGTATTGGTAATATCCTAAGCAAATGGTTTACTGTAACATCCTCTTGTAAGTGTCCAATTCCTGACTCCACAACAAGAACTAGTTCCAAATTAGTTTTCAAGTAAAATTCTAAACATTCATTCTGATCTATAGACCTAGGACCCAAGATCTGCATTACAACACAGATCATAAAATCTCTATGACGAGAGGTAGATTTTGATCATTTGATTCAGATATTCACAAACTTCAGTGTTTGAGCCAAATGAGCCTGCTGGCAAAGTCCCCGTGTAAGTGCCTAACCAGTCTCTCTGAATAGGCTGAAGGGGAAGAAAAAGCATGGTTTTGATGTGCCATTCATCATATTAGTTTGTGTGTTCATACTAAGGAAAATATTGCATTGCAAAAGGTCAAGAGATGTTCCTCCTGATGTATGAAGACTTCAGTATTTAAAAGAAGGGGGCTTTAATTTTTTTAAAATTTGACTAAATACAAATAAGTGGCAAACATATTTATAAAACAAAGTCTTTTATTCTCATTCAGTATATGGGGATACAATGATCAGCAAAGTTACTTACGTATGTACAGCTTCATGAGAAATCCTGATCTCCTGAGATCAAGTTTTTCCGGATCTGGTGGTTTATCTGGCAAACAGACAACTGAGCTACCAGTTATTTGACTACCCTCCATAGCCTCCCTTATCAGTCTGGCACCAACAAGGAGTGTTGCCACAGTCCTGACATCAAGCTCTTCAAAACTTTTCAGAAACAAATCTGCATTGCACCTTCAAAGCAAAGAGACAACAGAACAGTGTTATTTTACCCTGTGCTTAAAAAGAGACAGCTTCCTCCTACTTTACCTGATAGGTCTCCAGAAAGGCCAGTACATTTTTGCTAAGTTCTGAATTCTTCTCAGTTTCTGATTCCCTATATAGTCCATTTCTTTTATATTTGATAAAAGCTTAAGAGCATGAATATGTGTGCAGAGCACCAATAACTTTGTTGGTAGAGGTATGGTTTAATCAAACCCATTATATCACTACATACTAAGTATATTTCTGTGTTGGATGAAGTCCTCACTGGCAGAACGAAACCAACCATTTTTTGAGAAATATTTTGTATGAGGAAAACTTGTCCATTTTTTAAAAATATTTTCTCTTCACATTTTAATAATCTGTATTTTCAGGGAAGTGGCATCAAGGTGTTAACTGTGAATCCCGCAACGACCATTGCCATCACCCTTTAAATCATGGATTTGACTATTTTTATGGGATGCCTTTTACGCTAATAAGTGACTGTCAACCAACAGAAACACCAGAGATGGACAGAGCCTTTAGAAGGAAACTCTGGCTTTCTACTCAAATGATTGGCCTCATTGCACTCACCGCTGCCCTGGGAAGACTGACTGGCTTGATTCCAGTCCGCTGGAAAACACTGACCTGCCTCGCTGGTTTTTTTCTCCTGTTCTTTGTATCCTGGTTCTCAAGTTATGGGTTTGTTCGATACTGGAACTGCATCATGATGAGAAACCATGAAGTTACTGAGCAGCCAATGGTGACAGACAGAACTACATCCCTTATCTTGAGTGAATCCATTTCATTCATTGAAAGGTAAAGTGGCTTTTCTTTGATCACAAATTTTCTTCCACATCTTGTAACTTTAAACAGCAGTTTGCCATGTGTTTTATAATTTTTTAAATAATATTATATAGGATTATAAGTATTATTATGCCTATTCATTTTAAATATTATCAATAAGTATATGATATCATTAAACCAAAAAATTAGCTGCTGCTTAAGGATGTCCCATATTACTCGCTTCACTAAAGCTAATAACATTTCCAAATGTCCATGTGTTGGACTGAATATTTCTGGGCTATATTGGGGAAATACATAAATCTATCAATGAGACCAATATCGTAGCTTTAAGGAATAGCACCTAATATCAGAAATGCATGTGTGGGCCAGGGAAGGAAAAGCAGAGCTGTGGTGTAGCCTTGTCATACAGTTTGATATGTGGGCAGCAGCTGGCAGGAGATGAACCTGCTGCCTTCGCTTCAGTAGCACAGTGGTGGTTTGCAATAGCAGAAAGTGGAGCTTCAATCCAGAAGTTTTCTGTCTATGACTCAGAGGAAAAAAGAGCGTCATTTTATACAGGCCAAACATAATTTGATCAGACAAATCCTAATCACTGTGTTATAATATCTTACCAACTATGATGTCTCTGAAGAGACTGATAAAATATCTACACACAAATAATACCATTTTTAATTACGACTGACCTCTGTATGCATTGAGAACCTTCCTCCCTAATAACAAAATGTTGATTTCTGTTCCTTAGAAATAAGCACAAGCCATTCCTCCTCTTTCTTTCCTTTTTACATTCCCACACCCCTCTCCTCACCACAGAGAAGTTTCTTCGGAGGAGCAGACATGGTTTATATGGTGACAATGTAGAGGAGATGGACTGGATGGTGGGTAAGTCACTACAGCAAATAAAAATGTCTGAAACTATCTAATACCTAAGTCTAAATACATAATAAAACGCTATTGTTATTAAAAGAACAAGAAAGATAATTAAAAGCAAGTAGGAACAAGTTCTAAGCTTTTTATGAACATCTGTCAATTTGTATGAGCACTGTTGGCTTATAGCATTGGCTTTTTACTTTCTGCAGTCTTGGATAAGATGAGTTTTTCTGTTCATTCTTTTTCTTTTGTCAAGTGTTTACCAGTTTTAACCAAGTCCCCTTAGCTCCTGTCAAGGAGCTCTCCTAATCTTCTTACTAAATATTGAGAATTATTTAGTTTTCTGTGATTTATAGAGACAAGTTATTTCAGCCTCTTATGGTAATTTCTAAGTAGGTGATCAGAACGTGATAAAACTGATAAGCAAATTAATTCCAGATATAAACCAGCAGGCTATTTATCTCTGACTGCTGCATTAAGCAGAGTAGTGAAAGTTTTTCAGCCCCATTCATAAATCCAGAAGTGTTCATAAATTTTAATTGGTATGCTCCCCCAGATTAGATTCATGTTATTTTTCAGCCTGTTTTTTTGGAGGGAAAGAGGAATTATTTATCATTCAGTCACGATGGAGGAAAAGGATCCATATTTGCAAAAGGGATAAGAGTTAGGTACAGTTCAGGAAGGATACTGAGGTGCTGGAGCGGGTCCAGAGAAGAGCAACCAGGCTGGTGAAGGGACTCGAGCACAAGTCCTATGAGGAGAGGCTGAGGGAGCTGGGGTTGTTTAGCCTGGAGAAGAGGAGGCTCAGGGGAAACTTCATCACTCTCTACAACTACCTGAAAGGAGGTTGTAGCCAGGTGGGGGTCGGTTTCTTCTTCCAGGCAGTCAGCAGTAGGACAAGAGGGCACGGGCTTAAGCTGTGCCAGGGGAAGTTTAGGTTGGATATTAGGAAGAAATTCTTTACAGAGAGGGTAATCAGACATTGGAATGGGCTGCCCAGGGAGGTGGTGGATTCACCATCCCTGGAGGTTTTTAAGATGAGACTGGATGTGGCACTCAGTGTCATGGTCTAGTAACCACAGCAGTGTTGGATCAAGAGTTGGACGTGATGATCTCAGAGGTCCTTTCCAACCCATCTGATTCTATGATTCTGTGATATACAGAAATTGGATTCAGACCTACCTGTCAAACACTTGCACACCAAGAATATAATTAAGAAATTAAGAACATCAGAAATAGTTCAAGAATTACTTTTAAATGAAAAGGAAATTTATCATTAATGCATATTATATCCATCCAGTAATGTAACGCACATCTGAACTGTGGTCTAGACAATATAAAGTAAAGGTACATGATATTTTTTCATGTTTCCCATGATAGCCACCACTGATGCAGAATCCAACTTTTTGGGGCCTTGGATCACATTTTTTTTTCCATATTTTTAAAGTACATGGCACTTTTGCCCTTTACAGCACTGGCTGTGACTGTGGTTGTTGCACTCCTTTGTTAAAATACCAAGAATAGAGGGATTACAGCATATCACAAATTTTCTATGCTTTTAATAAGCAAAAATATTAATATTAGTGAAATAATAACCAAAAATCTTGGTCTCAAAAAACTCTCCTCTAAACAATGGGCAGCCCTACAGGGATAAGAAATTACATTGATGAATGTTGACAAGTCAGAGGTTAAAATTTTTGTAGCGTAATCTATGTTTTTTTCTTCTTAATACACACATATTCTTGCGTTTACAGGTCAGGTTCTAGATGCTATTGACAAGGAAGGCTTGAAAGATACTACTCTAGTTTACTTTGCCTCTGATCATGGTGGATGGCTGGAAAGACAAGAAGACAAAAGGCAGCTGGGTGGCTGGAATGGAATATACAAAGGTAAGAGCTGTCAGGCACAATGACAACCCAGCAACAACTAGTAAAGTAGTTTGGACACCCCTAAGGGGTAGATAAGACTGTATGCTTAAGGAAAGGCAGTGTTTTATCACTGAGAAGCAAATTTGTCTCATTCTAATTAGGCATTTAAAAAAAAGTAAATGCTAACCTGGGCAGGTGTTCTTTATAAGCATGAATTCTCAAACTGTAATTTCCTCATGAGGAAACTAATCATAACTCGTAACTTTTATTAAGATTGTATAACTTCTCACTTAATATTAGTTTCATCTTACATCTGAATCCTTGCTTTCACGACAACAAGTATGTTATAGGATTGTAAAAGAAAGATGAGAACTAAAATAGGAAATCATTTCACGCCTGAAAATTTTATCCACACTGAGTGCTGATGGGGTAATGTGTTTGTAAAACAGTAGAAGGTAGTAAGAAAGAAATAAAAAAAAAAAGAAGATCTTTCAGGGGTGGGGCTGATCTAGTGAACACATTTTCACCGATGCTGAAGAGAAGGAGCTTGGCAGTAAAGAGTAAAAAAAGAGTAAAGAAGGCTCATTAAATTAACATTAGCTTATGATAATCCAATAACATTTGTCTAAAATTTCTCTTTATTTTAAATGAAATTTATTTTAATTTTTTTTTGTTTTAATGAAAGGTGGAAAAGCTATGGGAGGCTGGGAAGGAGGAATTCGTGTTCCAGGGATATTTAGATGGCCAGGAGTGTTACCTGCAGGCACAGTTATTGATGAACCTACAAGCCTTATGGATATTTATCCTACAGTAGTTCATCTGGCTGGAGCGGAAGTGCCTCAGGACAGGTACAAATACAAGTATCTTTATTACTCCTTCTTCACCAAAACATTGGAAAATAAGGTTTGGACACACATTCTAAGAGTCTGACGTTTTCTTTTTCAGTCCTACTTCTTTTCTGGGCACATAAATGTTAGCACATCTTGGTCATCTCTTCTTTACATTTGAAATTGAGCCTCTACCCAACACCTTCTACATTCAAAGTTGACAGTTCCAGCAAGAGGTTAGCAGAAAGAATGCAGTCCTGTAAAGCTTACCTTAGTCTTATGACCTCTGTTTTTGCTGTTAGGATAATTGATGGCCGGGATCTGATGCCTTTACTGCGAGGAACGGTTGCGCACTCAGAGCACGAGTTCCTGTTCCACTACTGTGGCATTCATTTACATGCTGCGAGGTGGCACCAGAAAGACAGTGAGTATACAGCTTCTCTCCAAAGAATTAGGTCCAGTCTACAGGAGGGCACACTGGCCTAACACATTTTTTTTTTTCTGGGATTGCAGCTTTCCGTGTAATTCCAGGTGTAATTAAAGAACTTACTACCATTGCCTGTATTGTATAGCACAAAGAGGGTTTTTTTGTGGCTTAAAGGCTTAGGATAGCTCTCACCCACATCTCCACCTGAAAGCAATGCCTGGGGAGTCTGTACCCTCCTTGTCTCATAGAGAAGTCCTGTCTCAACCCTTTGTCAGAAGTACTACTACCTAAAAAAGGAAGCAAGCTATGGAATCCCCAAATCTTTTTTTCATGTTTTCATAAAAAGCGAAGTCAGTAATAGCTGGTACTTGATGAAAACTTTGGAGAAATTTCAAAATGTTAGAAATCATATTTCATTATTGGTTTCTGTGTCATCCATTTTTAAACGAATTTAAAATACTGTATCAACTAATAAATGTAGAGCTGAAGTGCAAACAGAAACAAACTCTAGAAGAATATTCACCCTTCCCTGTGATAACTGCCAGTATCATTGCAAGCCTTCTATGATTCTTTCTTTCCTGCCAGGTGGAGCCATTTGGAAGGCTCACTATGTGACCCCTATCTTCAGTCCCCCTGGAGCTGGGGCTTGTTATGATAGAGGATTTTGCCCATGTTTTGGGGAAGGCGTGACCCATCATGATCCTCCACTGCTATTCGATCTCTCACGAGATCCTTCTGAAGCCAAACCTCTCTCAGCTGACACTGAGCCCCTCTTTGACACTGTCATAAGGAAGATGGGAAGAGCCATCGAAGAGCATCGCAGGACACTGACTCCAGTCCCGGAGCAGCTCTCTGTGTACAACGTGGTGTGGAAGCCGTGGCTGCAGCCGTGCTGTGGGACATTCCCATTCTGCTGGTGTGATAAGGAAGGTGACAGTAAACTTGCTGACCTATAAAGGATAGAAACAGATACTTCCTCAGGAATGTATTTAGATTAAGAGTGTTTTCTTTGGGGGTGTTAATAAATGGGTCATTTGTTTCTCTAAATGGAGCCTTTATATAAGAACTGTTCCAGTGAATGTCACAGTATTTAGTAAAGGTGACTATAGGCTGGGCACTCTCAGGGAGGGATTAAGACAGAATGCTCTGAAGACTATGTTTTAACTTGCATCAGATGACAACTAAATGAATAGTTCAAATGCACTGAAGCAGGTCAAGATTAGAGCTGTACAAGTAATGATACAACTTATGTTTTGATGATAACGAATGTACACTCAGAAGCTCTGATTTTGGTTTTTTGTGCAGAATTTTTAAGTGATTCCTGGACTGAGGTCCTCCTTAACTTTTTTATCCTTACAGGTGATGCATAAGATGCCCCTATAATAAATTTTTGCAGAGTATTGCTTCCAAAATAATTAAAAAATAATTTTGTCCAGAAACATGACAAGCTGGGTAGCAGCTGTCTGCACTCTCTGAGAAGGATGGGACTCCTCTGATTGTAGTCAGCCTCTTTTGATGGAGAACACAACAGGGAAAGGATTTTTCCTTTCCAAAACCCCCATCCCACCCAGCTCCCCAAGCAGCACTGGGAAGGGCATTTTGGCATTGATGGCCACAGAAGTGTTGCACTGATAATGAGTTCAGTTATTTGGGCACATGATTGCACAGATTACCCTGCTGCCCATATCTCAGTCATATCTCACTGCTGCTGACAAGTAACAGGTTCAGAAAAGACTCTTTGAAAGATATCAAACACTAACTATGAAAACAAACAATAACTTGTTATGGAAAAAAGAAATGCAAAATAAAGACATTTCTTGCTTCACTTCTTTCACAAGTTCCTTTTTCACTCCACCAAAGAGCTAGAGTTACTTAGGTCTATTTCTTCACTCTTGTTCTTTCTTTTGCTGCAGTTCTTTTCTTCTTTGTGTTAAAATAATTGTTTCTATTTAAGTGGCCTTGCAGGTAATGCTTTTCATTGTAGGGAATAAAAATCCTCTGTTCACATAGACGTGTTTACACTGGTATATCTGAATATGTAGACATCTCAGAACAGAATTTGCCTTTTTTTTTTACTTCACGTTTTTAGCTGTTCTTCTAACTACTGTGCTAGGACCTGTTTCTCTTCTTCACCTTCCTTGATAAATGTTTCGTTTATTTTGGTTAAATTTCCTCCTTCATTTCCTACGATACAGCCATCAGGAAATCCGCAGGTAAACAAAGCCCTACACCTTAAAAGTAGTTTTATTTTATGCACTTCACAGACAGTTATAATTCACCCAGATGCTCCATCAGTGTTATTGATAAGAAAGGTGCTCAAGTCTTACTGTGAAAACTTCAAGAGATTCAGTAAACCTATCACTTCACATTTCCTAGGTTGGTGCTTAACTTCCTCCATTGTTAGAAATGACTGCTTTTTTCCTCAAGGTCTTTTCATATTCAGTATGAAGTCTTTTCTTTACCTGAAATAAGTGTAATCAGACTGACATTTTTTATTTTCTCAGTTATTCCAAGATCTCACTTCCATTCTCAAGCCAGTTTAGTCTCTTGGATTTTACATCCTTTCAATTTTTCAACACCTTTAAAAACATGAGGGATAATATGATTGAACCAGTTTCTCTTGCACAGAAAAACTTCATAGCACTCTAGGATATCCATTTGGAGCTAGAGGGTACCAGAAAACATCTGAGCTAGGATTTGTCTTGGACACTGGTGTTTGTATATGAAAACACAGTCATCAGGCCCTGCTGATACACAAAGTGCCATGGAATCAGCAAACATTTAGAGTTGGATAACATGGACATTACATGTGGAACAATCATGGGAAATAATTAAGGCTGCCTTGACAAAACTATAATTGGAAACATCCTAACTGTCGAATACTAATCAGCTTGTTAACATTTCTTTTTTTCTACTCAATGAATGTACTACTGTTTCAGTGCAAATCATTTGCTAAGACTGATCTTTACTGCTTAGTCACAACACAGTTTTCATTCAGGTGATTATGCTGGTCATAGCCTAAGGTGACATAAATAGTGTTCAAGACTGAATTTCAAGAGCATCTTACAGAACCCCTAAATTCTAAATTGGGATTCTGAAAATGTTTTCAAACACAGTAGAAAGCAACATTTTAGCATGAAGATATAATTATCTCTTTTCATTCAAATTAGTCATAAAATATTTATCTGTTTTCCTGAAAAGGAGATCTGTGAAGCAGAAGAAGAAGAGAAGAAGAAAAAGAATTCTAACTTTTTCTTTTTTTTTTAAGTCGTATTTTATCTTCTTTTTTGTTCGTTTGGTTTTTTTGTTTGTTTGTTTGTTTTAGAATAATAGGAATATTTTAAGCTGGCTTTGAACTCTCCTGAACACACATTGGTCAAGTGCTTCATCTTGATTTTGGCATGTAATCACTACCAAAAATCACACAGATTTCAGTATTTCAAGCTTAGTGTTCTTCTGTGGACACTGTGATGCATCACTGTGAGCATCTGCCAGCCGTCACAGTTTTGTCCCTGAACTAATAAGTTGGTATCTGTGATTTCTATGCTTGAACACTACCTCAAGCAAGACTGACAGTGTTTGTTCAACAGCATCTCGGGGCAAATCAAATATATAAATAATTAATGGCAGTACCCAGAAATGTCAAAATCAGGATTACAAATAAAAAACCTTCACAGTGCATCTATCTGTACCTGGCATGGAGCTATCCATGTTTTTCTACTGTACACTTGAGTAGCCTCCACAGCCTTTTGGTGGTTTTCTTATAAAGGATTTTACTAGTCTCAGCAGAAGACTGGGATACTTCTAAAACATGTGAGCCAGTTACAGAGTTGACTTTCTGTCATTAGGAATTTTATTTATTTCTCACTAATAATTGCTACAATTAAGGAACCATTTATAAACTGGTTACTTATGTTCACTCACTCCATGAAATCTCATAATCCCTTCCTAGAGGGTAGGGTAAGAGTAGAATTTTTTGCCATTCTTTGCTCACTACATATTTTCATTTCTCCTTCTTAAAGCTGGCAGAACAAAACAAGAAAAAGATATTCTATTTTGCTTGGAAACACTGACTCTTCAAGATTCTGGTTTATAATTCTTACTTGTCTATGACCTATTTTGCAGAGTGATGAGAAGACTTTGCAACTTTTAGAATGTTATCAAGGAAAGGAACATCAGTGCTGACGGCTAGCACCTCCTAAGCAAGGAAACTTGATTTTAAATATTGTTTCTGAACATTTAAAAGCATTCATATTTTGAGGAAACCACCATCAATGTGCTTACTGTGAATTCACAGTGACCAATGTCATCACCCTTTAAATGATGGGTTTAGTTATTTTTATGGATTGCCTTTTAGCTTAGTAAATAGTTGCCAGATAACAGCCTACAGGACTGTGAGAGCCTTCCATGTGAAGCTCTGGCTTTAAAATCAGATGACTGGCCTCATTATACTCACTTTTGCCTTCAGATGACTTCTGGGTTTGATTTCAGCCAGCTGGAAAACTTTCATTTGCCTTGGTGGGTTGGATCTCTTATTCTTTGCCATCAACGACTCATTCCTGATTTGTAAATTATGATGAGAGACTGTGAAATTAAACCATAACCAGTGGGAATATTCTAATATTGATACAAAGGATTAAAAAAATGCCATTTAACCTTCTTACTAACTGTGAGCCTTCAGTATTTAACACTAATTAACATTTTTGAATGTTAAGAAATTTAAATGAAATCTAACATTTAATACCTAGGGGCACAGCCCATTCTCTGTCTCTGCGTTGTGTGACGGGGTCTTGGTCTGGAGTCGGGTCTCTCTGTATGACAGCAAAGACACTACAAACAAAAAGCTCCCTTCACAAAGTGCTTTTTCTTGGCACTTGAAGGCTTTTTTTTACAACTGAAAATACAGACACTGCAAGCACTGATGTTTAGGTTCTGGGCAGATTGGCCCATTCATTGCATTTGCATGACTGGAGGGCTGAATTTAAAGCTTTGGTTACTTCTGCATGTCGGGAACCACAGGTCATTTAGAGGGATTGTATTGCTCAGCTTGCCAAATACAGCATCTTGAAGGGCTAACAATAAAACAGCCTTATTGTAAACCCCAACCTAAAGGTATTAAAGTCACAAAAATGCCAAAATAACATATAAAGACATGAAAAATAATACTGGAGAAAAACAGACAAATGGAAAATGTATCTGAGATTAAAACTCAAACTTTTCAGTTCTGTGGGGGCAAAACAACCCACAATGGATATGTGTAATGTAAGCTGATTACTGGTTAAATAAAAAAATACAAACTAAAATATTAACACAAAATTGACAAGTTAAAATAGTATTTTTAAAAAATCATGTTCAATTATACAAAAGAAAATGAGAAATCAAGAAAAATTATTCATAATTAGAAGATATTGATCTATTTCACCATGTTTCAGTCTTTCTCTTGAGGCCAAACTAAAGATGTTGGTGACAAGAAAGGCTTTAAAAACATCACATCACCTTATTCTGCTTCTGATTATGGCAGAAGGCAAGGCAGACAAGATCAAAGAGCCTTTCTGGCTGGATACAGTGAATTTCCACAGATGTGAGAGTTGGAAATTGTCTGATCAGATCTTCTCTGGAGTAAAAGGACCAAATCCAAATCCCTACTTTCTTCACCATGTCTTTGCAGGGTGAATCCTTTCCTTGAGTCTTGAGTTCAGGAACTTTCTTCTGCAGGGTGAATCCTTTCCTTGAGTCTTGAGTTCAGGAACTTTCTTCTGCCTTCTGAATTGTAGCATTTTCACCTAGTTCTTTCCAAGTCCTTCAAAACAAGGAAAAAAAAATCTTCCTCTTAGTATTTCTGAATCTTTCCTTTAATATCTGCTCCTTAATGCATTCAAGCATCTTCCTCTCCTCAGGAGTGCCCTTGCACTAATTTCAGCTGAAAGCTTCTTCCTTGCAGTCTCATTTCTTTGCCCCCCTCCATGGGCTTCTCTCAGCTTCAATTACTTCTACCAATTACTTCTTTGAGCAGAATTTCTTGAGGAAAATGTTGCAATTACTACTCCTATACGCAGATAAACATTTAAGACCCTAATGTTCCCCTTAAGACTCATGCACCGCACACACCGATAATGCTGTGAATACCAGTAATTATCAGGGTCTGGTTAATGAGTTCTGTTTTTTTCTCCTTGCCATGGTATTTTGTATTAATATTTATTTTGGTCTCCAAACAAGAATATGCCTAAGAATATACACTAAGAACCTCTGTCCTGTTTTCTGCCGTTCATTGAATAAAGCCCTTTTTCTGTGGATAACAGCATGACACTTTTATACCACCTTCTTAAACCACCATAAGCACACATACCCAGTAAAAAAGAGGATTTCAGGGCCCCCATGGGACTGTAAAGATGCATGGCAAGCCAGACTGTGCAAGCACATCTGTATTAGTACTGGCACAGGAGAGAACTCAGAAATAGTGGAACTATATTAACATAGCCGGGAATTACCAGGCTGCTAGAACTGGCATGCACACACCAACATGACAGTACAATGACTGATTTTTGATTTCAAGAGGGCTGGTTGGCTCACCCTCTGCCTTAGCCACAGCTCTCCCACTTCCATCCAGAGGGTGGTTTTCCACATGGCGTGATGTAGCCAACAGCCTCACTGCTTGGGATTTAGGTACTTTCTCCCAGTTACTTCTAAAGCTCTACTATTGGCCTTGGCAGTGGGAGCAGCTTCCTTCAAGCTTCTGCTTTAGAGAGCTCTTCCTTACTCAGCACTTGCTACCAGGAGAAGGCAGGGAAGCCCGCCCCTGAAGCAGGCGGGATGAAATGAGTGCCTTTGCCCAGATTTTAAAGGGGACCGACACCTGCCAATTACTCCGATATGACTATACAAGCCGTGCTTTTGATAACCTCTCCTTGGAAGCAAAGATCAGGAAGCCTGAGGTGAAGAGGGAAGTAAGAACAAAGCTCCTGCACTGCATAAGCATGGAGTAAGTAAAACATTAGGGGTTTCTTTGGGTTTCTGGTTGTTTGGGTTTTTGTTGTTGTTGCTGTTACTCAAAACAAAAAATCCCACCCCCCAAAAAAAAACCTCCTTGCCTTTGTTTTTCCTCCAGAGAGGACTTTCCTTCCTTTCTTTATACAAACCTGACCTATCTTTTGGGCAGGGAGTGGACTTGCCATCGCTAACCGCCAAGCACCTTTGCCTGGGACCACGGGGCTTGAGGTGGGAGTGATCGCCTAGGCCAGCACCTTCCCAGGCAGATTCCAGCCCATTTTCCATGAGGAGGTACTGGGAAGTTGCACAGGACTAGTGAACTCTGCCCGGCAGAGCTGTGCACTCCCTTGGGGGCGGTGTCCTGCCTCTGTTCTTGCTCCCTCCCATCCTCCCGTGCCGAGCTGTCGCCCTCGCCTGCCAGTGGAGCTGGTCCAGCAGGTCATAAACATAAAAAATAATGGATGAGCAGGCTTAGAGTGTGTGAGGGGGGAATCAGCAGAGTACGATAATTAACAAGCTGTGCTTTCCTTCCCCTTTTTGTGTTTCAAGCCAAACTCCAGTTTTTGGAGGTGCTTTTATTTCTTTTCCCTGTGAATTTATAGGGATGAATACAAAGCACGATTTGCCCCTGGTTTGCTTTGCTATGTTCTTCACTATTCCTCTAGCAGCCACGCCCCTAGTTGCTGCTCATTTTATCTCATTTATCTCCCCTCTTTCTGCCTCTGATTTTCCAGCTGTGTGATTTGCTCTTGTCCTGGTTGTAAGGAAAGGTGTGTGTTTCTAGATGAGTAGTTTAAAGACAGAAGGCATAATTAGATAATTTACACCAGGTAAATACTAATCATAATGTGAAAATTATCATGCTAATTTACAGCCTAGGACAAGACCATCCCCTTCTGCCTTTGCTCTGAAGGCAGGGTGCTGCTGTGCAGCAGCAAGGCCAGACCAGGGTAGCCATAATGAATTAAAAAATTTGGGTTACTTGCCATGTGAGTATTGCTTACAGACAATGCACAACGCTGAGTGGTAATATAAGGATGTAATCATGGTACCAGATAACAAGTGTTGATATTATTCAAGTCAGTAAGAACTATATCCCCCCAGTGAGTGCTCTTGCAGCTGGCACCTTGAGAGTGCAGAATGGAAAGGGAAAAAAAGACAGAGCACTGATCATCTCCTGATTTTGGCACCTGTCTTTCTTGCAAGGCCATCCCTTGAATTATGTTTGATGAACAGTGCCTGTTTCTGGCTTACCAGCAGCAAGCTCTGAGCAAGTGACTGCTCACACGGGCAGGGAGTTTTTGATTTCTTGTTTTGCTCATTCCCCACTTGTTGCCTTTCCTCTCCTGATCATCTGTATATCTAGAAGCTATGGAAGAGAGAAAAGGTCAACAAGATGGAACAGTATGTGGCATATGGTCATGTGCTTCTTCCAGAGCCATAATGCTCTGGAATTAAATTAAATTAGCAATTTTAATTACATTTTAATATATTGTTTAATGAAGTGAAGCTGTTGAATAGGAGGTTTTTATAAAAGGTGAAAAGCAAGTGTTTATTTTCAGTCAACAGCTAAGCAGAAAGAGGCTTCAATACACCACCTGTAAATATTTTTATATATGTATAATAATTATAATTTGCTTTTGTTATATTTAAATAAGTGCTAAAGAGTTTGGGGTTTTGTTCTGGTTTTGCATCAGTGTGCAAATAATTTCTTTCAGTATCTGAAGTTAGACAAAGAAAACAAGATGGCAAATTATTTTGCTGTCTCCAATTACAGGCTTTTAGCATAATTGACTAGAGTTTATTCCAAAATTTTCTGTTGGAACTGAACCTCTCTTAACATTTTTAAGAATGAGAAATTCCTTTCAACTCTGGTGGATTCCCAGTGAGTGGCGGTAATGCCAGTCATCTGGGGATAAGGGTGAAACATAGGATATGCCTGCTTCAATAAATATTTTCGTCATGAGCAGAAATTTTTGAAGTGGAGGGTATATAAGTTTGTCTGGTGTTTTTTTGTTGTTTTTTCTTCACTGTCAGATATCAAGAAGGATTGACTCTAATCTGGGAATATATTCAAGAAGTGAAATATTTGGAGGATGGGGAACTACCTGAAGCCAGGATGCAGGGGAAGGAGGTTGTTTTCTAGCAGTTTCAGGCTTGCAGTTTGCTTTCTCTAAAGCAAAGCTGAAAAAACTCCAGAGTCTGCACAAGGCAACTGGCTAAAAAAAGTCAGTGTTTGGAGTTGTTTTGGATAAGGTTTACAGATAAGCACAATTCTTTAAGTAGGGGCGATGTGTCCACACAAATTGTGCTGGCCAGTTTCTGCTGTTTGTGCCTCAGTAGGATTTGGTCTTATTTTATACAAATGTTTAGGCTGAATTACTAGAGTCCTATGATCTTTTATGTGGAGGTATTAGACTGAATAACTGATGCTGTGTATTTCTGGTTGTAAAAGAAATAATGGTGATTTTAGTTAATAAAACTGGCATTTAAGAACACTTCAGCTGAAATTAAGTAGTAACAGCAATCAATAATTGGCTTAAGAATAATCAGCTCTCTAAGACTTTAGGAAATCCATGGTTGTCTCTGGTGATTCTTCATCTGGGGAGACTTCTATTGAAAATATAACTTGGTATCATTCAGGGCCCTTCTGTCTGTGCAAGAACTAACCAATCTACAGAATTAGTATTTTAAGATTACTTTTGATATGTGCCAGGATTTAAATAGTAGGGAGAATTATTAGTATTAAAACAAAAAGCATTATTGAACTAGAACAGGAATGTTTTGATGAGAAACAGCTTCTTCAAGGCCAGGTCAGTTTTCTTCAGCTTATTTGAACTCTTTAGGTAACAATCTTAAAATTAGCTTTAACTGAGCTCCTTTAGGTAGCTCTAAAAAAGGTGTCTCCCAAAGTGGCTGCTGAGGAAGATACTACAGTAGTAGTTCATATCAGATTGTTCCTCTGATCACATTTAGTGTAAGCTGTTAATTTTTGACTGACTGCCACTCTGTGGAGTCCCATAACTTACATTTCTTTAGAATACTTTTCTTTCACTTAAGGTACAGAGCCATGATTATATTGGACTCTGCTTGGAAACCTGACTGAATAGTAAATAGCCTTGCTTGCAGAAAGTATAGCTCCTTTTGTTCCTCTGCACAGATTTATGCACTAATTAGTCACTTACTGTATTGTTTTTGACTGAGCTTTTGTCCTCTCAAAATAAAACATATTTTTCCACTCTTGAATTATTTTTATGTGGTTCTCTGCCCTCTTCTCCAGTTTCTAAACCTCACTTTTAAAATAGTACACTTTTGTTCAGTACAGAATTTGAACCCATCAGTACTCATGGCTTTGAGGTAAAATCACAGTCTTTAAGGTTAGAAAAGACCTCAAAGATTGAGTCCAGCTGTTACCCTAAAACTGTCCTTAAGTGTCACATCTACACATCTTTTAAATACCTCTAGGGATGGTAAGTCCACCACTTTCCTGGGCAGCCTGTTTGAATGCTTCACAACTCTTTCTGTGAAGGAATTTTTCTAATATCCAGTCTAAACCTGCCATGGCACAACTTGAGGCCATTGTCCTCTTGTCCTGTCATTTGTTGATTGATCACTACAACCTCCTTTCAGGTAGCTGTAGAGAACGATAGGGCCTCCCTTGATTGACTGAATTTTTTTTTTTTTTTTTTTTT
>NW_020957523.1:33021-34960 GCF_003031625.1 Empidonax traillii | reverse complement strand
AGCCAGGGGGTTGGGGAATGTGGGGAAGGGGTTGGAGGGTGATAGGAGGGGATGGAGGGTTCGGGGAAGCTGCCGGTGGTTCCCACATCTCCACCGCCCACAGGGTCTCTGAGACACCTGGAGGGGGGAAAATTTGGGATTTTGGGGGGTTTGGGGTCAGCCAGGGGGTTGGGGAGGGGGTGGAAAACAGGAGGAGGGGGTGGAGGACAAGGAGAAGGGGCTGGAGAACGAGGAGAAGGGTTTGGAGAAGGGTTTGGAGAGCAGGAGAAGGGGTTGGAGAGCAGGAAAAGGGGTTGGAAAACATGGAAAAGGGTCTGGAAAACATGGAAAAGGGGCTGAAGAACATGGAAAAGGGTTTGGAGAAGGAGGAGAAGGGGTTGGAAAACATGGATAAGGGTCTGGGAAACATGGAAAAGGGTCTGGAAAACGAGAAGAAGGGGTTGGAAAACATGGAAAAGGGTTTGGAGAAGGAGGAGAAGGGGCTGGAGAGCAGGAAAAGGGGCTGGAAAACATGGAAAAGGGGCTGAAGAACATGGAAAAGGGTTTGGAGAAGGAGGAGAAGGGTTTGGAAAACATGGAAAAGGGTCTGGAGAAGGAGGAGAAGGGTTTGGAAAATGAGGAAAAGGGTTTGGAGAACATGGAAAAGGGGTTGGAGAACATGGAAAAGGGTCTGGAAAACATGGAAAAGGGGCTGAAGAACATGGAAAAGGGTTTGGAGAAGGAGGAGAAGGGGCTGGAGAACATGGAAAAGGGTCTGGAGAACACAGAAAAGGAGTTGGAGAACATGGAAAAGGGTCTGGAAAACATGGAAAAGGGTTTGGAGAAGGAGGAGAAGGGTTTGGAGAGCAGGAGAAGGGTTTGGAGAGCAGGAAAAGGGGTTGGAAAACACGGAAAAGGGTCTGGAAAACATGGAAAAGGGTTTGGAAAACATGGAAAAGGGTCTGAAGAACATGGAAAAGGGTTTGGAGAACATGGAAAAGGGTCTGGAAAACATGGAAAAGGGTCTGAAGAACATGAAAAGGGTTTGGAGTAGGAGGAGAAGGGTTTGGAAAACATGGAAAAGGGTTTGGAGAAGGAGGAGAAGGGGCTGGAGAGCAGGAAAAGGGGCTGGAAAACATGGAAAAGGGGCTGAAGAACATGGAAAAGGGGTTGGAGAAGGAGGAGAAGGGGTTGGAAAACATGGAAAAGGGGCTGGAGAAGGAGGAGAAGGGGCTGGAAAATGAGGAAAAGGGTTTGGAGAACATGGAAAAGGAGTTGGAGAAGGAGGAGAAGGGGCTGGAGAACATGGAAAAGGGGCTGAAGAACATGGAAAAGGGGTTGGAGAAGGAGGAGAAGGGTTTGGAAAACATGGAAAAGGGTTTGGAGAAGGAGGAGAAGGGGTTGGAGAACATGGAAAAGGGTTTGGAGAAGGAGGAGAAGGGGTTGGAAAACATGGAAAAGGAGTTGGAGAAGGAGGAGAAGGGGCTGGAGAGGGGAAACGTCGGGACTCGAACACCTCGAGATCCTTTTTTTTTTCTCCCTCCCTCCCTCCTCCCTCCCGGCATTCCAAGGATTCCCAACCAACCAAACAAAGGTGGGAAGAGGCCCGGCAGGACCCACCTGCCTGGTGGAAACCCTCGGAGAGGCCCCCACAGCCCGAGAACACGTCCAGGGTCCTGAGTTTGGGGGGTTTGGGCTCGGCCTCGGCCTCGGCCCGCTCGGGGCTGCTCGACGCCTTCCCTTTGCCTTTTCCTGGCAAAAGCAAAATTCCCAGGAAGAGCCATTCCCGCTTTTTTTTCCGCCTCTCTCCCACCCGTCCATCCACCCAGAACCTCCCACCCCCCTCCTTTTCCCACCCTTTCCCCCCCCTCCTTTTCCCAAAAGAAGCCCCCTCCTTGTTCCCCCTTTTTTTCCCACACCCCCTCATCCCAAAATCCTGGAAGAGCATTCCCAAAAATCC
>NW_020957523.1:23521-27211 GCF_003031625.1 Empidonax traillii | reverse complement strand
TCACCCAATTTTGGGAGGACCTCCCCAATTTTTTGGACCCTCAGCCCCCAAAACCCCTGGAAATCCCCCCCCAAAGGGTCACCTGTAGAACCTGTAGATGCTGATCTTGATGTCTGATGTCTGATGCTGATCTGAGTCTCCAATTCCCAGCTCTGCTCACACCAGAGCCCAAACCCTCACCCAATTTTGGGAGGACCTCCCCAATTTTTTGGACCCTCAGCCCCCCAAAACCCCTGGAAATCCCCCCCCAGCTCACCTGTAGAACCTGTAGATGCTGATCTGGACGTCAGCCGAGTCTCCAATTCCCAGCTCCACCCAAACCCTCACCCAATTTTGGGAGGATTTCTCCACTTTTTTGGACCCTCCAAACGCTCAGAACTTTCCCAGCCCCTCCAAAAACCCCTGGAAATCCCCCCCCAAAGGGTCACCTGTAGAACCTGTAGATGCTGATCTTGACGTCGGCCGAGTCTCCAATTCCCAGCCCTGCCCAAACCCTCACCCAATTTTGGGAGGATTTCTCCACTTTTTTGGACCCTCCAGTGACTCAGAGCTTTCCCAGCCCCCCAAAACCCCTGGAAATCCCCCCCCAGCTCACCTGTAGAACCTGTAGATGCTGATCTTGATGTCAGCTGAGCTCTAATTCCCAGCCCTGCTCACACCAGAACCCAAACCTCACCAATTTTGGGAGGATTTCCCCATTTTTTTGGGACCCTCCAATGACTCAGCCCCCCAAAACCCCTGGAAATTCCCCCCCAGCCCACCTGTAGAACCTGTAGATGCTGATCTTGACGTCGGCCGAGTCTCCAATTCCCAGCTCCACCCAAACCCTCACCCAATTTTGGGAGGACCTCCCCAATTTTTTGGACCCTCAGCCCCCCAAAACCCCTGGAAATCCCCCCCCCAAAGGGGTCACCTGTAGAACTTGTAGATGCTGATCTTGATGTCAGCTGAGCTCTAATTCCCAGCCCTGCCCAAAAACCCTCACCCAATTTTGGGAGGATTTGAGGATTTCCCCACTTTTTTGGACCCTCCAAACGCTCAGAACTTTCCCAGCCCCTCCAAAAACCCCTGGAAATTCCCCCCCAAAGGGTCACCTGTAGAACCTGTAGATGCTGATCTTGATGTCAGCTGAGCTCTAATTCCCAGCCCTGCCCAAAAACCCTCACCCAATTTTGGGAGGATTTCTCCACTTTTTTGGGACCCTCTGTTGACTCAGCCCCCCAGAACCCCTGGAAATCCCTCCCAGCCCACCTGTAGAACCTGTAGATGCTGATCTTGATGTCTGATGTCTGATGCTGATCTGAGTCTCCAATTCCCAGCTCTGCTCACACCAGAACCCAAACCCTCACCCAATTTTGGGAGGACCTCCCCAATTTTTTGGACCCTCAGCCCCCCAAAACCCCTGGAAATCCCCCCCCAAAGGGGTCACCTGTAGAACTTGTAGATGCTGATCTTGATGTCGGCCTCGTTGGGTTTGCCGTTGCCGCGGAGGCCGCAGAAGATGCCCTTGATCCTCCCCACGCGGAAGGGCTCGGGGGCGTCCAGGTTGCTGCCCTTGATGTAATCCGAGGATTTCCTGTAGTGCTCGGGGTGCAGCTCCTCGTCCACCGCCTCCTTCTTGGGCCTCTTGGCCGGGCTGGCCGGTTTGACGCTGGGAAATTGGGGGAGGAAAACGAGGGGGAAGTGGTGAAGTTATAAAAATAAACACACACCACCCTAAGGGTTGAGTCCTGAATTCTTTAGGGGGTGGAATTTTGAGTTATCCGCCCCAAAAATGGCCGTGGGGTTGTCACAAGGGATAAATTCAGACCCTCAGGGACAAATCCAGACCCTCAGGGACAAATCCAGACCCTCAGGGACAAATCCAGACCCTCAGGGATAAATTAGACCTTCAGGGATAAATTCAGACCCTCAGGGACAAATTCAATCCCTCAGGGACAAATCCAGACCCTCAGGGATAAATCCAGACCCTCAGGGATAAATTCAGACCCTCAGGGATAAATTCAGACCCTCAGGGATAAATTATACCCTCAGGGACAAATCCAGACCCTCAGGGACAAATTCAGACCCTCAGGGACAAATTCAGACCCTCAGGGATAAATCCAGACCCTCAGGGACAAATTAGACCTTCAGGGATAAATCCAGACCCTCAGGGATAAATTCAGACCCTCAGGGACAAATCCAGACCCTCAGGGACAAATCCAGACCCTCAGGGACAAATTCAGACCCTCAGGGATAAATTCAGACCCTCAGGGACAAACCCAGACCCTCAGGGATAAATTAGACCTTCAGGGATAAATCCAGACCCTCAGGGATAAATTATACCCTCAGGAACAAATCCAGACCCTCAGGGACAAATTCAGACCCTCAGGGATAAATTCAGACCCTCAGGGACAAATTAGACCTTCAGGGATAAATCCAGACCCTCAGGGACAAATCCAGACCCTCAGGGACACCTTCAGTCCCTCAAGGACACGTCCAGACCCTCAGGGATAAATCCAGACCCTCAGGGACAAATTAAACCCTCAGGGACACCTTCAGTCCCTCAGGGACAAATCCAGACCCTCAGGGACAAATTATACCCTCAGGGACAAATTCAGACCCTCAGGGACAAACCCAGACCTCAATTTTTATAGGAACACCCTCATTTTTATAGGAACACCTCAATTTTCACAGGAACACCCTCAATTTTCACAGCAACCCCCTCCTTTCCACAGCAACCCCTCAACTTCTCCCCCGCTCTTTGCCACCTTCCGACCTCCCCCGCTCCGTTTACCCCTCGGATCCCCCACCCCAAACCTCCACCTCCTTTTTCCCCCCAAACCCCACAACCTCCTGGGATATTTTTCCCCCTTTTTTTTTTCCCCCTCTCCCCACACCAACCTGAAGGAGAAGGCCTCGGGCAGGAGGCAGACGCCGTCCCCCACCTCATTTTTTTTAAGAACACCTTAACTTTTTAACCTAAATTTGAGGTCTCAGCTGCTCCACTTACAACAGAAAGTGGGAGTTGGGTTAAAAACCCCCTCCATTTTTATAGGAACACCCTCACCTTTATAGGAAAACACCCTCCTTTTCATAGAAACACCCTCATTTTTACAGCAACACCCTCATTTTTACAGCAACACCCTCATCTTTATAGGAACACCCTCATCTTTATAGGAACACCTCAATTTTATAGGAACACCTCCATTTTATAGGAACACCTCCATTTTATAGGAACACCTCAATTTTATAGGAACACCTCCATTTTATAGGAACACCTCAATTTTATAGGAACACCTCCATTTTTATAGGAACACCTCAATTTTATAGGAACACCTCAATTTTATAGGAACCCCTCCATTTTTATAGGAACACCTCAATTTTATAGGAACACCTCCATTTTTATAGGAACACCTCCATTTTTATAGGAACACCTCCATTTTTATAGGAACACCCTCATTTTTACAGGAACACCTCAATTTTATAGGAACACCTCCATTTTTATAGGAACACCTCCATTTTATAGGAACACCTCAATTTTATAGGAACACCCTCATCTTTATAGGAACACCTCAATTTTATAGGAACACCTCCATTTTTATAGGAACACCTCAATTTTATAGGAACACCTCCATTTTTATAGGAACACCTCCATTTTTATAGGAACACCTCAATTTTATAGGAACACCTCAATTTTATAGGAACACC
>NW_020957523.1:21482-22829 GCF_003031625.1 Empidonax traillii | reverse complement strand
CACCTCAATTTTATAGGAACACCTCCATTTTTATAGGAACACCTCAATTTTATAGGAACACCTCCATTTTTATAGGAACACCTCCATTTTTATAGGAACACCTCAATTTTATAGGAACACCTCCATTTTTATAGGAACACCTCCATTTTTATAGGAACACCTCAATTTTATAGGAACACCTCAATTTTATAGGAACACCCTCATCTTTATAGGAAAACACCCTCATTTTTACAGCAACACCCTCACCTTTATAGGAACACCCTCATTTTTATAGGAACACCTCAATTTTATAGGAACACCTCCATTTTATAGGAACACCTCAATTTTATAGGAACACCCTCATCTTTATAGGAACACCTCAATTTTATAGGAACACCTCCATTTTTACAGGAACACCTCAATTTTATAGGAACACCCCCATTTTTATAGGAACACCCTCATCTTTATAGGAAAAAACCGTCCTTTTCATAGAAACACCCTCATTTTTACAGCAACACCCTCATTTTTACAGCAACACCCTCATCTTTATAGGAACACCCTCATCTTTATAGGAACACCTCAATTTTATAGGAACACCTCCATTTTTATAGGAACACCTCCATTTTTATAGGAACACCTCAATTTTATAGGAACACCTCCATTTTTATAGGAACACCTCAATTTTATAGGAACACCTCAATTTTATAGGAACACCCTCATCTTTATAGGAACACCTCAATTTTATAGGAACACCTCCATTTTTATAGGAACACCCTCATCTTTATAGGAAAACACCCTCATTTTTACAGCAACACCTCGATTTTATAGGAACACCCTCATCTTTACAGCAACACCTTCAATTTTCATGCTAAATTTTGGGAACTTTCCCCTTCTCCCCACACCAACCTGAAGGAGAAGGCCTCGGGCAGGAGGTAGACGCCGTCCCCCACCCGGTAGCGGACGCCGTTCTTGGTGGCCGAGGCGTAGAACATCTTGCCGTCCTCCTCCCGCAGCGGCTCGGCCACCCTGGGGATCTCCTTGTGCCTCACCTCGTCCAGGCGGGCGCAGCTCAGGCAGAACCTGGAGAGAAAAAATATTAAAAAGTAGGGAAAAAATAAAAAAAAAAAAAATTAAAAAAAAAATAGAAGGTTGTGGAGGCGAGGAGAGGCTTTTAGAAGGGTTAATCGGAAGGTTTCACCGCAAAAAAAAATCGCTTTTCTCTCCCTCTCCCTTCTCTCCTCGCTCAAAGGAAGATTTTGTCACCTAGCAGAGTTCAGCAGATCCCTAAAAACCCTCTGAGAAGCTCAGGGGGGGAATAAATCCCAGCAGATCCCTAAAAACCCCCCAAAAACAGCGAGCAAGGAGCTC
>NW_020957523.1:17380-20136 GCF_003031625.1 Empidonax traillii | reverse complement strand
ATAAATCCCAGCAGATCCCTAAAAACCCCCCAAAAACAGCGAGCAAGGAGCTCAGGGGGGGAATAAATCCCAGCAGATCCCTAAAAACTCCCCAAAAACAGCGAGCAAGGAGCTCAGGGGGGGAATAAATCCCAGCAGATCCCTAAAAACTCCCCGAGCAAGGAGCTCAGGGGGGAATAAATCCCAGCTCTGAAGGAATTTGGACGTTTGGAGAGGGAAATCAGGCCCTGAAGCCGAGGTTTCCTTCAGAACACGAAACAATAAGAGCTCCTTGCTCGGGTTTTTTTTGGTTGGTTGGTTGGTTGGTTTTTTGTTTGTTTTGTTTGTTTTTTGTTTGGGTTTTTGTTGGGGTTTTTTGTTTGTTTGGGTTTTTTTTTGTTTGGTTTTGAGGTTTTTTTTTTTGGTTTTTTGTTTTTGGGTTTTTTGTGGGGGTTTTTTTTTGTGTGTTTGGTTTTTGTCTGGTTTTTTGTTGGTTTTTTTGTTTGTTTTTTGTTTGGTTTTGGTTTTTTCTTTTTTTGTTTGTTTTTGGGGTTTTTTTTTGGTGTTTGTTTCATTTTGTTTTGTTCGTTTTTTGTTGGTTTTTTGTTTGTTTGTTTTTTGTTTGGTTTTGGGGTTTGTTTGTTTGTTTGTTTGTGGGTTTTTTGGTTGGTTTTTTTGTTTTGTTTTGTTCGTTTTTTGTTTGGTTTTTGTTGGTTTTTTTGTTTGCTTTTGTTTTGTGGTTTTTTTGCTTTTTTTTGTTTTTGTTTTTGTTTTGTTTTTGTTTGTTCGTTTGGTTTTTGGGTTTTTTTTGGGTTTTTTTTTATACCTGCCTTTTTTTGGGGGGAGGGGTCCCCCAAAATAAAAATAAAAATAAAAATTAAAAATTAAAAAAACAAAAAATGGGGGGTTTGGCCCTCACTTGTACTTGTTGTCGTCGGCGGGGCGGGCGTCGGGCGGGCTCTCGAAGCGCGCGTACTCCTGGTCGTACCACAGCTGGTAGAAGTAGGTCCTGCCATCGTCCTCCACCGCCTTCACCTCCATGTCCAGCCCCCCCTGACGGCAAAGAGAGGTGGGGGATCAGCGGTTGGGATGGTGGGGATGGTGGAATTCAGGGGGGTTGGAAGGGATTTCCCAAGATGATGATGATGGTGGTGGTGCCGCGTCCGGGCTCGTCCTAAAACACCTCCAGGGATGGTGAAGCTCGTCCTTAAAAAACCTCAAATCCAACCCCCTTCCCTCCTAAACACCTCCAGGGATGGCGAAGCTCGTCCTTAAAAAACCTTAAAAACCTCTCTCTGGGCAGGGCATTCCAATTCCTGATCACTCCCCCCCCTGGGAAGGATTTTTATTCCCAAAATCCCACCCAAACCTTCCCCTGGCAGAGCTGGAGATCGACCCCTCTGGTCCTTCTGGTGGTTCCTGGGAGAGGAGGCCACGGAAGAGGCTCCAACCTCCTCTCAGGGAGTTTTGGGGGGGTGATGAGGTCAACCCTTGAGCCTTCTCCTGTCCAGGATGAGCCCCCCCAGCTCCCTCAGCCTCTCCCCATGGGAATTGTGTTCCACTCCCTTCCCCACCCTGGTTGTTCTTCCCTCCCTTCCCCAGCCTGGTTGTTCTTCCCTGGATCTTCTCCAGCCCCTCAAAAGTCCTTCCTGACCTGAAGAGACCCAAAACTGGACTCAAAATTCAAGGTTGGGCCTCCCCAGGGGGATGAGAACAGGCCAAAAAATCCCTTCCCTGCTCCTACTGGTCACTGATCAGCCTCTCCTGATGGGAATTGTGTTCCAGTCCCTTCCCCACCCTGGTTGTTCTTCCCTGGATCTTCTCCAGCCCCTCAAAAGTCCTTCCTGACCTCAAGGACCCAAAACTCGACACAAAACTCAAGGTTTGGCCTCCCCAGGGGTGAGAATGGGTCAAAAATCATTTCCCTGCTCCTGTTGCCACTGATCAGCCTCTCCCCATGGGAATTGTGTTCCAGTCCCTTCCCCAGCCTGGTTGTTCTTCCCTCCCTTCCCCAGCCTGGTTGTTCTTCCCTCCCTTCCCCATCCTGGTTGTTCTTCCCTGGATCTTCTCCAGCCCCTCAAAAGTCCTTCCTGACCTGAAGGGACCCAAAACTCGACTCAAAACTCAAGGTTTGGCCTCCCCAGGGGGATGAGAACAGGCCAAAAAATCCCTTCCCTAATCCCATCAGCCCCTGATCAGCCTCTCCCCATGGGAATTGTGTTCCAGTCCCTTCCCCACCCTGGTTGTTCTTCCCTGGATCTTCTCCAACCCCTCAAAAGTCCTTCCTGACCTCAAGGACCCAAAATTGGACTCAAAACCCAAGGTTTGGCCTCCCCAAAGGATGAGAACAGGCCAAAAAATCCCTTCCCTGCTCCTACTGGTCACTGATCAACCTCTCCCCATGGGAATTGTGTTCCAGTCCCTTCCCCACCCTGGTTGTTCTTCCCTGGATCTTCTCCAGCCCCTCAAAAGTCCTTCCTGACCTGAAGGGACCCAAAACTGGACTCAAAATTCAAGGTTGGGCCTCCCCAGGGGGATGAGAACAGGCCAAAAAATCCCTTCCCTGCTCCTACTGGTCACTGATCAGCCTCTCCCCATGGGAATTGTGTTCCAGTCCCTTCCCCACCCTGGTTGTTCTTCCCTCCCTTCCTCAGCCTGGTTGTTCTTCCCTGGATCTTCTCCAACCCCTCAAAAGTCCTTCCTGACCTCAAGGACCCAAAACTGGACTCAAAACCCAAGGTTTGGCCTCCCCAGGGGGGTGAGAACAGGCCAAAAAA
>NW_020957523.1:14812-16280 GCF_003031625.1 Empidonax traillii | reverse complement strand
TGTCCTTCCTGACCTGAAGGGACCCAAAACTGGACTCAAAACTCAAGGTTTGGCCTCCCCAGGGGGATGAGAACAGGCCAAAAAATCCCTTCCCTAATCCCATCAGCCCCTGATCAGCCTCTCCCCATGGGAATTGTGTTCCAGTCCCTTCCCCAGCCTGGTTGTTCTTCCCTCCCTTCCCCACCCTGGTTGTTCTTCCCTCCCTTCCCCACCCTGGTTGTTCTTCCCTGGATCTTCTCCAGCCCCTCAAAAGTCCTTCCTGACCTCAAGGGACCCAAAACTGGACACAAAACTCAAGGTTTGGCCTCCCCAGGGGGGTGAGAACAGGCCAAAAAATCCCTTCCCTGCTTTGTGTTCCCGCTGATCCTGATCCATACCACGATCCATCAGCCCCCTTCGTGTTCAGGGTGGGGGGGGCGTCATCATCCTCATCATCATCCTCATCATCATCACCCACCTCCATGGCCCAGCTCTCCGAGGGCGCCTTGTAGACCACGTTGACCTTGCCGTGGATGTAGGAGAGCTGCATGTCCTCGCACTCGTCCACCAGGAACAGCTCCAGGGGGTCCGAGGTGGCCCCCAGCACCGTGTCCGAGCCCGGGCAGAACCAGTGGGCGTGGAACATCTGCCCGCTGCTGTCCTCCCACAGGGCTGTCACCCTGCCGGGGGAACAGGGAAAAAGGGGTGATTGGGGTGGGATTAATCTACCCTTATCTCAGGGTTGAGGCTGCAGCATCCCCTGACCTGCCCCGTGGAAGCTTGGAGAGCGCTGGCAGTGTCTGCCAACCCTGCTGTCTAAAGGGACGTGGGGAGATTTGTTTTACTGGTTGTTTTACTGGTTATTTTACTGGTTATTTTACTGGTTATTTTACTGGTTGTTTTACTGGTTATTTTACTGGTTATTTTACTGATTATTTTATTAGTTATTTTACTGGTTATTTTACTGGTTATTTTACTGGTTATTTTAGTAGTTATTTTACTAGTTATTTTACTGGTTATTTTACTGGTTATTTTAGTGGTTATTTTACTGGTTATCTTACTGGTTATCTTACTGGTTATTTTACTGGTTATCTTACTGGTTATTTTACTAGTTATTTTACTGGTTTTTTTACTAGTTATTTTACTGGTTATTTTACTGGTTATTTTACTAGCTATTTTACTGGTTATTTTACTGGTTATTTTACTGGTTATTTTACTGGCTATTTTACTAGCTATTTTACTGGTTTTTTTACTGGTTATTTTACTGGTTATTTAACTGGTTATTTTACTGGTTATTTTACTGGTTTTTTTACTGGCTATTTTACTAGTTATTTTACTGGTTATTTTATTTTACTAGTTATTTTACTGGTTATTTTGCTGGTTATTTTACTGGTTATTTTACTAGTTATTTTACTGGTTGTTTTACTAGTTATTTTACTGGTTATTTTACTAGTTATTTTACTGGTTATTTTACTGGTTATTTTACTGG
>NW_020957523.1:11012-13361 GCF_003031625.1 Empidonax traillii | reverse complement strand
CTTGCCATCTCTCTGCGGGGACAAGGGGGGTAATTAATTCATTAATTAATTAATAATCCTTCTTGCCATCTCTCTGTGGGGAAAAGGGGGGTAATTAATTAATTCATTAATAATCCTTCTTGCCATCTCTCTGTGGGGAAAAGGGGGGTAATTAATTCATTAATTCATTAATAATCCTTCTTGCCATATCTCTGTGGGGAAAAGGGGGGTAATTAATTAATTAATTAATAATCCTTCTTGCCATCTCTCTGCGGGGAAAAGGGGGGTAATTAATTAATTCATTAATTAATAATCCTTCTTGCCATCTCTCTGTGGGGAAAAGGGGGGTAATTAATTAATTCATTAATTAATAATCCTTCTTGCCATCTCTCTGCAAAGAAAAGGGGGGTGAGGAGAAGGAAAGGGGGGTCCTACCTGGCCTGGCCTGGGTTGGCTTTCCCACCTGGATGGGTCCCCTCACCTTTCTGGACTCCCCCACCCACCAGATCCACCTTTTTGGTCTCACCTGGATGGGTCCCCTCACCTTTGATGGGTTCCCCTGCTCTGGTCTCACCTGGATGGGTCCCCTCACCTTTCTGGGCTCCCCCACCCACCAGATCCACCTTTTTTTTGGCCTCACCTTGACGGGCTCCCCCACCCAGCAGATCCGACTCTTGTTCTGCTTCTTCTTCCTGCCCTGGAGCATCTTCTTGGGCGAGGGCACCTCGGGGATGTTGTCATCGACCTCCTCGTCCTCGTCCGCCTCCTTCACGGCCAGGTTGGGACACCTGGGCACGGATTAAGGGTGGGGATGTCACCAGAGAGGTGGGGGATGAGGGGGATGGGGGGTTTGGGAGGGGGTTTGGGGAGGGGGACAGGGGGTCACCTCCTCTGCAGACAGGCCTGCTTGCTCCTCCCGCTGCCCCCGAACTTCACCATGTTCTGGCAGGCCTTGCACTTGCCACACTCGGGCTGTTGGCACACCTGGGGAGGGGGACGTGGCGGGGGGTGGGTGGGTGGGTGACGCTGGTGGGATCATCACGTTCTCACCCCCCCACCAGGGGACCGGGGTGGCCTCTGGGATGGCCCCACGGAGCGACCGGGACGGTTTGGGGTTGACCTTGGAGATCCGACGTCGAAACCCAGACAGGGTTGATTTGGTTGGTCAAGGTTGGGATTGACCTTCAAGATCCACCACTGAACCCCAGGATGGGTAAATTTGGTTGGTCAGGGTTGGGATTGACCTTCAAGATCCATCACTGAACCCCAGGATGAGTTAATTTGGTTGGGATTGACCTCCAAGACCAACCAGTCCAACCCAGGAGGGGTTAATTTGGTTGGTCAGGGTTGGGATTGACCTTCAAGACCGACCAGTCCAACCCAGGAGGGGTTAATTTGGTTGGTCAAGGTTGGGATTGACCTCCAAGACCGACCAGTCCAACCCAGGATGGGTTAATTTGGTTGGTCAAGGTTGGGATTGACCTTCAAGATCCATCACTGAACCCCAGGATGGGTTAATTTGGTTGGTCAAGGTTGGGATTGACCTTCAAGACTGACCAGTCCAACCCAGGACGGGTTAATTTGGTTGGTCAAGGTTGGGATTGACCCTCAAGACCGACCAGTCCAACCCAGGAGGTGGATTTTGGTTGACCAAGGTTGGAAAAGCCTTCCAAGACCAACCAGCCCAAGCCAGGAGGTTGATGTTGATTGAGGTTGGAACTGACCTTCAAGCCCAACCAGCCCAACCCAGGACAGGAAGTTGACGTGGGATCGACTGATTTTGGTTGACCAACCGGCCCAACCCAGGACAGGAAGTTGACGTTGACGGAGATTGGAAGAGCCCTCCAAGCCCAACCACCCCAACCCACCACCGCCCTCCTCCCCCCCCCAAAAAAAACCCCACGTCCCCCAGGGAGGTGACATCCACGTGGGACGGAGGGGATGGCACCGCCACCGACCACCCCCCCCCCCGCCAGCGGCACCTCGCAGACGCCGCAGCGCCGGCGCTTGGTGGAGTTCTCCTTGTCCTCCTCGCGCTCGTCCTTCTCGATCTGCTCCGAGAAGAAGGTGTCGAAGATGTGGTACACCAGCTTGGTGGTGGTGGCCTTGGTGGGCCCCCGGTCCTTGTCGATGCGCGTGGGGTGGCGGATGGCCTGGCGGCGCACGGCCCGCCTGGGGACACGGGCACGGCGGTCAGGGGGGGTCCCCCAGGGCAGGGACAAAGGGGCAAGGGGGGGGGGGGGCGGGGTATCCCGGTTTTGGGAGGGTTTTCCAAATTTTGGGAGGGTTTTCCCAGTTTTGGGAGGATCGTCTTAATTTAATAACTCAACCCTCAACCCAACCATCAGCCCAACTATCGACCCAACCCCC
>NW_020957523.1:1486-7608 GCF_003031625.1 Empidonax traillii | reverse complement strand
CCCCAATCAACCTCCCCCCCCAAACTCCCCCAAAACCTCCATCCCCTGCCCCACCTCTTGCCCAGGGTGACCCCTGCCAGCTTGATGAGGTCCCTCATGCAGGGGGTGATGAGCACGGGGGGCTCGTCGCTGTCGCCGGCCTCGTCGTAGCTCTCCACCTGCTCCACCACGAACTGGGCGTGGCGCAGCAGCGAGTCCTCCGTGAACCGGTTGAAGTTCAGCCCCACGGGGGGCACCGTGGTCTGGGGGGGGGGGGAAGGTCAGGGGTCGGGAAGGGCTGGTTGACCCCTCCCCACCTCCCCAGAAATCGCCCATTCCTGGAATCGGTCGAGGCCGAGGGGTCCCAGCTGTGACCTCCCCCTCGACCTGGGTGGGTTATCCCACCCTTTTCCATGGAAAAATTCCCTCCTGGTGTCCGGCCTGAGCCTCCCCCTTGGGGGCACAGCCTGGAATCGCGGGATTGGTGGGGTTGGAAAAGCTCCCCTTTTCAATCTCCAACCCCTTTTCCATCTCCAACCCCTTTTCCATCTCCAACCCCTTTTCCATCTCCAACCCCTTTTTCCATTTCCAATCCCTTTTCCATCTCCAATCCCTTTTCCATCTCCAACCCCTATTCCACGTTCTCCAATCCCTTTTCCACGTTCTCCAGCCCCTTTTCCATGTTCTCCAGACCCTTCTCCTGCTCTCCAGACCCTTCTCCAGACCCTCCAGGTGTCCCCCAAGGTGCCCCCACCTCGAACTTGTTGAGCAGGTCCTCGTAGCTGACGTCACCCCTGGGGACACCCCTGGGGACACTGACCCCAACACTGACCCTGCTGACCCCCGTGGTGACCTGCTGACCTCCCCGGTGACCTGCTGACCCCCCTGGTGACCCCCCCAAGGTGCCCCCACCTCGATCTTGTTGAGCAGGTCCTCGTAGCTGACGTCGGGGTTGTTCTGCAGGAACTCCACCACGATCTTGCTCATGTAGATCTTCTCCTGCATGAGGGCGAAGGTGGGCGCGTACTCCTCGCTGGGCTCCATCAGGATGTAATCCGCGAACGCTGCGGCCGGAAAAACACGGAATTCCGGCCCGGAAAACCAGGAATTCCGTTAAAAATCCGTCGGGGGGGGAGCTGCGGGGTCGAGGTCAGGAGGGGGGAGGGGAAAGTCCCTCGGGGGGAGAGCCCGACATGGTGATGGGGAGGGGAAAAGAGGGGGGAAAAGGGGAGGGAAATGGAGGAAATAGCTAATAAAGGTCAAAAAAATAGGTCATGAAAGGTCAAAAAATACCCAAGAAAGGTTAAAAAAACAGCCTCAAAAAATAACCAAAAAAAGGCCAGAAGGTAGCCAAAAAAGAGTCAAAAAAAAGACCAAAAAAAACACCTAAAAAAGGCCAAAAAAAACACCCAAAAAAAAGCCAATAAAGGTAAAAAAATAGGCCATGAAAGGCCAAAAAGTAGCCCAAGAAAGGCCAAAAAAATAGCCACAAAAAGGCCAAAAAACACCCAAAATGGCCAAAAAGCACCCAAAATGGCCTAAAATTAGCCCCAAAAAAAGGCCAAAAAATACCCCCAAAAAAGACCAAAAAATAGCCCAAAAAGGCAAAAAAAACCAACCAAAAAATGACCAAGCCCCCCTCAGAACATCCCAGTGAGGCCCCACCTGTGCTGAAGCCGATCAGCGCCTTCTCCCCGCCGTCGAAGCCCGTGATCCACCAGGCGTTGATGGGCCCCAACTTCTTGGCCCTCACCCCTCCTGCAAGCCAAGAAAACAACCCCCCATAAATCCCACCTCCTTCCAGAGGCCCCCCAAAACACCCCAAAAAAATCTCCCGCCCCATCTCACCGTCCAGGCAGGGGTTGTCGTCGTAGATGGGCTTGACGGCGCCGCTGAAGAAGAGCTCGACGTTCCTCTCGATGAGCCCCGTGTCGAAGGGGCACAGATGGCCCTTCCTGTCGTAGACACTGCCAGAAAAACACCCAAAAAACGTGACATCATGATCCCCAGAGATCCCTGCAGATGGTGGGGATGGTTTTTTTTTATCCCCCCTCCCTGTCGATGAGCCCGGTGTCGAAGGGACACAAATGGCCTTTCCTGTGGTAGACGCTGCCAGAAAAACACCCCAAAATCGTGACATCCCCCATCCCCAGGGATCCCTGGGGATTTATTTTTTTAATCTCCTGGGTGTTTTTTTTGTTTTTTAACCCCCCCACTCCACCTGAAGGAGGTGACTTTGTGCTGGGGGAGGTCCTCGTAGCTCTCGAAGCCGTCCTCGTTGGCGTCGAAGAGGGACAGGCGCTCGTCCGTCAGCATCTCAGGCTCCTCCAGCTGCCAGAGAGGAGGGGAGGGGGGGGGAAAAAAAACATGGATTCAGCTTCCAGAGGGGGGATTTGGGAATGGGAAAATAGGGGGGGTTGGGTTCCCTGAAGGGCTTTTTTTTTTTGGGTACTCAGTGATAGCAAAGGTGCTTATATACAGAGAAATACGGTATATAGTTGATATATAATCCTATTTTCATATATAAGTTGGATCTTGACATCATATATATAATTATAAACTATATAGACATTGTATACCTTCGTGGGAATTCATAAAATTATATTTATGGTTTATTTCATTTCCGGTTTCTGGTTTTTTTTTGGCTACTCGGTGGCGGCAAAGGCGCTTATATACGGAGAAATACGGTATATAACTGATGTATTTTATAATTCCATTATATACTTGATTATAAAGCAGATCTTGACGTCATATGCATAATTACCCATATTATATGTTTCTATGAAAATTCACAAAATTACATTTATGATTTATTTGATTTCTGGTTTTTGGATTTTTGGTCAGCAAAGGCGCTTATATACGGAGAAATACGGTATATGATTGACATTTATACAAAATTATATTTTGACATTAAATGATGTTTATATGAAATTACTTATTGATATTAAATGACATTTATAAGTTATCATGTATTGATGGTAAGTTAAATTTATATGAAATTATATGGTGTTATTAAACTAGTGTTATTAAATGATGTTTGGAATTCTGAAGTGGCATAAAATGACATTTCTATTAAATTATATATTGACATTAAATGACATTTATATGAATGTATATAATGACATTAAATGACACCTTTATAAAATTATATAGTGATATTGTGATAGCTATACTAAATTACATTTATACAAGTTTATATATTAACATTAAATATTTATATATTAAATGTTACTTATATGAAATTATAAACTGATATTAAATTATATACCAAATTATATAGTGGTATAAAATAATATTTCTATTAAATTATATATTGACATTAAATGACGTTTATATGAAATTATATAGTGACATTAAATGATGCCTTTATAAAATTATGCAGCGATATTGAGTGACATTCATATGAAAATATATAGTGACATTAAATTATATGAATTTATAAATTAATATTAAAAGATATTTATACAAACTTATATATTAATGTTAAATTTTGCTTATACAAATTTATACTTTAGTATTAAGTGATATGCAAATTTATACATTACTATTATGTGACACTTATATATTAAATGATATATAAAATTATCTGGTGATATTAAATGATACATTAAATTTTATATTGGCAATAAATGATATTTATGTGTAATTATATACTGACATTAAACCATGTTTATGCGAAATTCTATAATGACAATAAGTGATAATTTGTACAAAATTTTATATTGATATTAAACGATAAATGAAATTAAACGATAATTAAATGGAATCAATTAAATGGTAAATGATCCCCTTACGGCGTCGTCGGGATCCCCTTGGAAGAACTTGAGGTCGGGGTCGTCCAGGTACTGCCGGCACTCCACGCACTTGGGAGGGGTGGTCTGAGAGGGGGAAATTCCAGGCATTATCCCGGGATTTCACCACCAAATCCCGGGGTTTTTCCATCAGGAACGGCCCCAAATGCACCAAATCCCACCCCCAAAAAAAAAAAAACAACAACATTCTGGGATGAGCTGGGAATGGTTTGGAAGGACCCCCCAGGGACACCCCACCCTGGGGAGCTCATCCCGAAAATTTGGGATGAAATAGTAAGGGATGAAATGGAATAATGAGGGATGAAATGAAAAAATAAGGGATGAAATGGAAAAATAAGGGATGAAATGAAATGAAATAATAAGGGATGAAATGGAATAATAAGGGATGAAATGGAATAATAAGGGATGAAATGGAATAATAAGGGATGAAATGGAATAATAAGGGATGAAATAACCCCCCAAAAAAATGGTTGGAATGGGGGAAAAGAGGGAACAGGATGATCCACCCACACTTTGAAACTCATCCCAAAGCTTTGGGAAGTGGAAATGTGGGAATTTCAGCTGATGAAATGACCCCAAAAGCAGTTGGAAAAGGGGAAAAGGGACTCACTTTCGCAGGGGTGGTGATTTTAACCTGAGGGATTTCGTCCCTGAGCTCCGACCTGGGAGTGGAAAAACAGGGATGAGGGGGCGGGAAAATGTTCCCCCCTCCTTTTCATCCCACCCTGGAATGTTTCCCCCCCCTTTTCCCTCCTCTTTCTTACCCATCCTTGGCTTCCACTTTGATCCTTTTCTCGTCCTGTTCCTTGAGGGGAAGAGCCGGGAAATAAAAATAAATTAAGGGGGGGAAAAAGTTGGGAGAGAGGATGAAAAGTAGGAAGTGGGGGGGGGGAAAAAAACTCCTGGATCCCAAAAATCATCCCCAAAAAGTGGATTTTTTTGGGGGGAGACCCCCCCCCTCACCTTGTCCTCGGGCTCCTCTTCCTCCTTCTCCACCTTCATCGTCACCTCCCGCTCGGCCTCCCCGTTGGCCTCCCCCGACTTCCTCTTGTGGGACCTGCCGGGATCGGGAATTCTTGGGATTTTGGGGAAGGGGGAAATTCCCAGGTTTTTTTTTTTTGGGGGGGGGAAGGGAAGGTCCCAAAAGCCCCTTCCCCCAAAAAACTGACCCTTTGGAGAAGAGGCTGAGCAGGGTGGGCTGGCGGCCGGAGCTCCGCGTCACCCGCGAGCTGGAGGGGGACTCTGCCGGGAGAACGGGATGGGAGAGGGTGGGAAAGGGGAGAGGGGGGGGAAAGGGAGGTCTTTCAGTCTTTCACAGCCCCCCAGACCCCAAAAAACATTCCCCAGGGTGTTCCCCATCTCCCATCCCGACAGGAGATCCCAAAACCCTGCTCTTCATCCCAATAGGAGACCCCCAAAACCCTTCCTGAGGGGATTTCCCACTCCCCATCTCACCAGGAGATCCCAAAACCCTTCCCAAGGGGATCCCTGATCTCCATCCCACCAGGAGACCCCAAAACTCTTCCCGAGGGGATCCCTGATCTCCATCCCAACAGGAGACCCCAAAACCCTTCCTGAGGGGATCCCTGACCTCCATCCCACCAGGAGACCCCAAAACCCTTCCTGAGGGGGTTTCCCACTCCCCATCCCATCAGCAGACCCCAAACCCCCCCCCAAAGGGACCCCCTTTTTACTTCTGCCCTCGCCGTTCTTGGCTCGGCTCCGGCTCCTCCGGGAGCCCCTCCTGGCCCTGGGGCCGGGGCCCAGCAGGGACTGCGGGTGGGGGGACGAGGAGGACGAGGAGGATGAAGAAGAGGATGATGAGGATGATGATGATGAGGAGGACGAGGCCACCCCTTCCTCCATGTCCTCATCGTTGTCGCTGCCGTAGCCGTTGGCGGCGACTCCGGTGGCCACCGAGAGCTCCCAGTGCAGCAGCGCCTTCACCTGGGCCAGGTAACGCTCCTGGAGGGGGTGGGGGTGGGAAAAATTTGGGATAAACACCCCCAAAAACCAGGATAACCCCCCCCCAAAATCCTGGATTGGTCAGGGGGGGACAGGGGGGTGCAGGGAAGGAGGGGATTGATGAGAGCTCCCAGCGCCTTCACCTGGGCCAGGTAGTGCTCCTGGAGGGGGTGGGGGTGGGGAAAACTGGGATAAACCCCCCCAAAACTGGGATAAACACCCCAAAACTGGGATAAACCCCCCCCAAAATCCTGGATTGGTCAGGGGGGGACAGGGGGGTGCAGGGAAGGAGGGGATTGATGAGAGCTCCCAGCGCCTTCACCTGGGCCAGGTAGCGCTCCTGGAGGGGGTGGGGGTGGGGAAAAT
>NW_020957523.1:0-1153 GCF_003031625.1 Empidonax traillii | reverse complement strand
TGGGATAAACCCCCCCAAAACTGGGATAAACACCCCAAAACTGGGATAAACCCCCCCCAAAATCCTGGATTGGTCAGGGGGGGACAGGGGGGTGCAGGGAAGGAGGGGATTGATGAGAGCTCCCAGCGCCTTCACCTGGGCCAGGTAGCGCTCCTGGAGGGGGTGGGGGTGGGGAAAATTTGGGATAAAAACCCCCAAAAAACGGGATAACCCTCCCCCCAACCAAGATAACCCCCCCAAAAATGGGACTGGGGGGACAGAGGGGTCAAGGGAAGGAGGGGATTGATGAGAGCTCCCAGCGCCTTCACCTGGGCCAGGTAGCGCTCCTGGAGGGGGTGGGGGTGGGGAAAATTTGGGATAAACACCCCCAAAAAACGGGATAACCCCCCCCCCAACCAAGATAACCCTCCCAGAAATGGGACTGGGGGGCAGGGGGGTGCAGGGAAGGAGGGGATTGATGAGAGCTCCCAGCGCCTTCACCTGGGCCAGGTAGCGCTCCTGGAGGGGGTGGGGGTGGGAAAAATTTGGGATAAAAACCCCCCAAAACTGGGATAAACCCCCCCAAAACTGGGATAAACCCCCCAAAACTGGGATAAACCCCCCTGGATTGGTCAGGGGGGGACAGGGGGGTGCAGGGAAGGAGGGGATTGATGGGAGCTCCCAGCGCCTTCACCTGGGCCAGGTAGCGCTCCTGGAGGGGGTGGGGGTGGAAAAAACTGGGATAAACCCCCCCAAAAACTGGGATAAACCCCCCCAAAACCGGGATTGGGGACACAGGGGGACACAGGGGGACACAGGGAAGGGGGGCACTGACCTCGGAGAGCTCGTGGCGCCGCAGTTTGGCCTCCAGCTCCGCCAGCTGCCGCAGAGCCTCGGCCTGGGGGGGAAAACAAACCCGGTCAGTCCCAGTCGAGCCCCCAAAAGGGGATGGAGGGGACACTGGGGGGACACTGGGGACAGGGGGGGACACTGGGGGACACTCTGGGGACACCCACCCCACCACCCCCCCCCAAAATTTGGGGAGGGGGACTCACCTTCTCACTCAGGGTCTCCTCATCACTCTCCAGGTCCTGCAGCCTGTGGGGACACCGGGGAGGGGTCACCACGAGGGGTTTTTTTGGGGGGGGGGGGAGACACCAGGGGGGTCACCACG
>NW_020957522.1:26072-31291 GCF_003031625.1 Empidonax traillii | reverse complement strand
AAAAAAAAAAAAAAAAAAAAAAAAAAAAAAAAAAAAAAAAAAAAAAAAAAAAAAAAAAAAAAAAAAAAAAAAAAAAAAAAAAAAAAAAAAAAAAAAAAAAAAAAAAAAAAAAAAAAAAAAAAAAAATCCATCCCAAAATCGTAACAAATCCTCCATGGCACAAGGGAATCGGCGGGAAGTGGAGGACGTCTTGTATGTACCCTTGGGCTTTTGTGGAAAGAGAGAGAATCGAATTAAGAAAATATATAGAGAAAAGAGATTCAGGGGGAAAAAAAAGAGAAGGCAAAGGGAAATAAAGAGAGAAAAACACAAACACAAAAAAACACAGAAGGAAAAAGAGAAAATTTGTGCGGAAAAACATACGGAGAAGGGGACAGGAAGTAAAAGAGAAAGGGAGAGTGAAGAAAAATAAGTCAACGGAAACAAAAAAGAAAAGGAAGGAAATAAGATGAAACAGAAGGAAAAACAATAGAAGAGGAAGGGAAAATAAAAGAAATAAAAAGAAGGAAAAAATATAGAAATAAATAAAAGAAGAAATAAGACGAGAGAAAATGAAGAAAAAAGAGGGAAAGGGGAAAATTAAACCGAGGAAAGAAATAAAAAGAAAGAACGGTGAAAAATGGAAAAGAATGGAAACCAAAAGGGGAGCGCGAGGGAAAAGCTCCGAACAGAGCGAGCAAGGAAGAGAAGGAAAAAGAAATAAAACAAAGACAGAAGGAAAAAAATCCAGGGAAGATAGAATAATGGAAATTAAAATTGCGGCGGGCTATAAAGGGGAGAAACGGGCAAGAAAGACGAAGGCACGCGAAGGAGAAGGAGGAGGGACTGGACTCGAGACCGATCGCGGCCGCGCTCCCGCCAGGTTCTGCACAAGTTCGAAGGATTCCCCGAGCTCTTCTGGGGGGTTGGGAGCCGCGGGACTGTGTGGGGCTATGCGGGGGCCTCTCTTGCCGCAACCTCCACGGATTTCGGGACGAGACCCGAGGGCAGCGCGAGAGCGGAAACAGGGCACCGGGAGCACCGGGCAGGCCCCGCTCCGGCCCCGCACCGCGGAGAAAACCCGCGCGGCTCAAATACACCGAGATGAGTGTATGGAGGGTATGGAGCGTATGGAGCGTATGGAGAGCCTCGGCGGCACGCGTGTCGGTGTGGAGGAATATGCCTGCACACAGGACCGGCTCCACACGCACACGCGTGGCCCGTGAACCCGCGGCAGAGCCCCGCTCGCAGGCACCGCGGGCTGCTCGTCCCGTGCATGAACGCGGGTGCGGGGGCGGCTCGGGGTTGACCCACTGAGTGCGGGACTTTGCTTGTGCCCACGCACTGATGCTCCTCTCCCACGGCCTTGCGCGCCCCTGTGTCCCGCTCCCACGGCTCTGAACACACCCGTGGTCTCGTTCCCGGCCTCCCGGTGCTTCCCCAGCCCGCCCCGCTACCGAACCGGGACCCCCAGCTGGGGACCCCCATGTGGGAGGACGATGCCGGGGCGTCCCGCTCCCCGCGGCCGCGCTCGGCTCCCTTTTTCGTTTGAAAGTCAAGGAATAAATAAATCCAAGGGGAAGGGGAGGAGGGGAAAAAAAAACACCTCACAAGCCCCAAGCAACACCTCCCCCCCCCAGGCCACATTCCCCCATGGTAACAGATGGTAATTCAGGCCCCATAATACCTCCTATATGTAACTAATAAACCTTTTGTGTTTTAACAGGGTAATGCGTGGAGAAGCAGCGTCGCTTATACAAGATGTTGATGGAATTTACTATATTATTAAAGGAAAAAAAAATCCTCTTTCAAGAATAAAGTGTATCAACTTACAACACAACAGACGGCAGAGGGATAAGTGAAACAGACAAAAGACAAACAAGATAATAATCTGTTTCCAATCAGTTAAGCCCTGTAGAATTTGTAATACGCGGTTTGCATATTCCCCCTGTGTTTTGTAATTAATTATCTATCTGTTCGGATGCTCCGCCGCCGACTTTGTAGATATTTCCAACTATTTTTGGGGTTGTAGGCGGCGACCTACGCGGTGAAAAGGAGCGCTGAGGAGAGCGGAGCAGGGCCCAGCTCCGCGGATCTGCCCGGCCCGAGGATGCCGAGCCCGGGCGCGGTGGGAGGCGGCTGCTCCGCGCCGCTCCGCGCTCCTCTGGCGGGCGAGGCTGCTCCCCCCGCGCTCCCCTCCTTTCCCCCGGTAAGAGGGGGGACGGGGCAGGTTTTAACATTAAACAAACCCAGCAAGCATCTCCTCGCCGGGCCATAGGCGTTTCTGAGTGACTGCGTTACAAATTGTAAATTTAAATAGCTCACAGGATTCATTACCTCCCGCGTCTGATTTCACCCAGCCGTGAAAAATTGTCCTGGTGTACCACTGAGAAAGGGTTTGCTGCAAAGAGCCACAGTCTAATCACCAGCTTTCTCTCGCCAACAAAAGTGTAATTATTTTGTTTTGGGTGTAAATATAACCCACGGTACAAAAAAAAAAAAAAAAAAAAAAAAAAAAAAAAAAAAAAAAAAAAAAAAAAAAAAAAAAAAAAAAAAAAAAAAAAAAAAAAAAAAAAAAAAAAAAAAAAAAAAAAAAAAAAAGATAAACCTCCAGCAGTGTCTGAATGCATTACAGGGCTGTTTAAAAAGATCCGTCCTAAATTAATACCAAGGTTAAAAGGGGAAGGCAGCTGGGACATGGAAATTTCCGTATTATTGGGGCGGGGGGACACGAGGTGAGTGAGCGGGAGTGTGTGTACGAGTGTGCGTGTTCGCAGCGCCGGCGAACAATGCGGCACCCCCGCCCCGCTCACAAAGCCCCACTCAGCCCCCACGGTGCCAGCCGGGTCCCCCCGACCCACCGCTCCTTCTCTCCCTCCTCCCCATCCCACGCCAGGGGTCCAAGGAAGGTGCTGGGGAGAGGGGATGCTCCAGCTCTTTGCTCTCCACGGGTGTTTATGGAATCGCCGGGGGGTGTGAAAAAGAAAACAAACAAACCAACCCCCGCAACCCCACCGCGGTCCAAATGCAAACGAACAACCGGGGGATTTTTAATTTGGGTTTTCCCCCCGTTTTCTTATTTTTAACAAATTTTTTGTTTCCTTCCCTCCGTGCACCGGCAAGGGGTTTCGGTGAAAAAAAAAGGCACAAAACGAACGGCGATGCCGGCAACAGGGAGAAACCCCGGGAGAGGCGGAGCGGTCGCGGGACCAGGCTCGGTTGAGGCGGTTTAAGGGGAAAAAAAAAAAAAAAAAAAAAAAAAAAAGGGAAACAAACCAAATCACACACACGGAAAAAAAAAAAAAAGGAAAAAAACCCCAAACAAAAGTGAAAACACACCAAAAATCTCGGGTGGGAGCAGAAGAGTGGGTACCGAGGGCGGCCAAGGAGCTCGGAGACCAGTCGGTGCTAGCTCTGTGCGGAGCGCGGTCCCCAGAGCACCCCGACACCCCCCGGGACCCCTGCCGGGCCGGGGCTACCGCTCTGGGTTTGGGGGAACAGCCAGAGCCGACCGAGATGCCGCTTCTCCCTGCTCTCCTCCACCTTTCCCCAATCGCCCCCCGCCCCACCATTGCCGTTTCAATCAGCACCCCCGTTTTTTTTTTTTTTTTCCTCGGGTAGTGGTAATTGGTGAAGCTTTAATTGCCCCGCCAGCCCCTCCTGTCTCCAGCACGACCCTGGAGCCGCATTCCCACCTCCCCGACGGCTCCTCGGGGCTAACCCGCCCCCGGCTCGGAGTCCCGCGGCTGCCGCTCCCCGCGATGCCGAGTCGCGGGTGGGCAAAGCCTTGCTGTGAGCAGCGTGTGCTGCGATAAAACGAAGCGGAGACAACCGAACCCAGACCTTCGGAAACTTAGCGACTTGAGGGGCACGCGGCAAAGAACTGGCTCCAAATTTCCTCGGGTTATCCCCGGCCCCGCTACAACCTCCCGTCGATGCGACCGCCCCCCCGGAGGGGCTGCTCGAGCCGTTCCCACCCGCTCCCCCCGCCGCCTCCCCGCTAATGAGCGTGTGTGTTGACACGGCGAGGCGATGCCCCCGTTTGCTTTTGTTTGGGAGGTGTGAAAGAGGGAATCTGCATGAGAAAAGCCGGCGGCAACCGCGGAGCTCCGCATAGCAGCGGCGGGACGGAGCGAGCCGGTGCGTGGGGAGCCCGCCCTGGCGGGGCAGAAGCCCCCGGAGCGGGGGGGTCGGGGGGCACACGGCGGGGCAGGGCTGAAGCCGGGGGGCTGCGGTGCTGTTTGCAAGGCAGGGAGGGGAAGGGGGGCTCGCCCCTGTACTCCCGTCGGGGGTCGGGGCTGAGCAGGGCGCTGGTACCCCCCGGTACCCCCCGCATATGGGGCCTCCAAAGCTGGCTGTGCCCCACTGAGTCTCTCCCCTCTCCTTTGGATTCGCTTGGGAAACAGGGAGGGGGGAGCGCAGGGCCCGCACCTGCGGGCAGGATGAGGGATTACAGCGCTCTCCCCTCCCTGCTCACGGGCACCGTGGGGTGACTCGGGGGGGACACACAGGGGGTCTGAGGGCGCCCCAGAGCCACGCGTGCTGCGAGGCCGAGGGGGGCGACAAGGTGGGGGGGCAGCTGAGCGGGAAGGGAGGAGCGGTTTGCCGGGGAGAGTGGAGAGGGGAAAGCGGAGCAGGGACGCTGCTCCCTCCCTTCCACGTCCCGAGTGGGCGCGGAGTCCCGCACCAGGACGGATCTGACACCGATGCCTTCAGCAGGGCCGATCCTCGAGATGGAGGAGCCCTGCTGGGACCCCGGCCCCGAGCAGCAACGGGTCCCGCCGGGCCCCCCGAGCTCTGCCTGGCCCTGGCACGGCCGTGTCCCCAGCGGTGTCCCCGGGTCCTGCCGTGCCGGTGGAGCTCTCCAGGGTGCTGAACTGCTCGGCCCTGCCGTGCCCGGCCTCCCCCGATCCCGTCCCGCGCCCCCGCCTCGCCCTACGGGCACCGGGCACGGCTGCCCCTTCCACCCTCCCCTGCCTCTCTGTTGCCTTCGTTCTCTCGCCCTCGATCTTCCCCTCTCTGCTTTTCTTTTTTTTATTTCCCCCCCCGGTTTTCTCATTTTTATTCCTTCTTGTTTTCTCCTTTTTTTCCCCTCCTTATATTTTCCTGGTTTTCTGTATTTTTCTGTTTTTCCATTTTTTCCCCTGTTTGTCTCCTTTCTTTATTTTTTTCACAGATTTTCTCCTATTTCCCCCCCTTATTTTTTCTCCTATTTCCCCCCCGTTTTTCTCATTTTGTTG
>NW_020957522.1:20918-25762 GCF_003031625.1 Empidonax traillii | reverse complement strand
CCATTTTTTCCCCTGTTTGTCTCCTTTCTTTATTTTTTTCACAGATTTTCTCCTATTTCCCCCCCTTATTTTTTCTCCTATTTCCCCCCCGTTTTTCTCATTTTGTTGTGTTTTTTTTTTCCACCCCGCTTTCTCTCCTCTTGTTTTTCTACAGTTTTTTCTCATTTTCTTTTTTATTTCTCTCCTTTTCTTTTTTCTCTTTCAGTTCTTCCTCTTTTCTCGATTCTTTCTTTCTCTCCTTCCCTCTCCCTCTCTACTCACACCCTTTGCTGCTCTATTTTTCGTTTCCCCCTCTCACCACACACACATTCCATACCGATCTCTCTGTCACCCTCTGCTTTTCCATTTCCACTCTCCCAGAGAAAGCTGTGTTGGTCAGAAACTCTGGAAATTTTCCAAACACCACGACATAATTATCAGATGCTCATCGGACCCCTCCACTCTCCCAGTGCCCCCCAGTACTTCACCCCGGGCTGCGCTGCCCAGGACAACTCCAGCTCTGGCCCTGCCGCTGAGGAAAAAGCCATCGGGATCTCAGCGCGGGTATTTTTTCCACTCTTACAGCCCCTGCGATTAAAACCGAACCCTGGAATGCCGGTGCCTGCCCGCCCCGAGCGCTGACAGAGCGGGGCGGGGGGACCCCCACAGCTCGGCCCCACGCTGCGGGGGCCGAGAAAACCGAGTGGAGAGCCTCGAGTGTCACGGAGAGGAGACATTCGGACACTTGCACAAACGCTTCTGTCCCTGCACACACTCACCGCCCCCCCCCGATTGCCCCTCCCGGGAGAGCGAACCGGCTGGGGAGTCCCCACCAGGGCTGACCCGGCTCCCCCAACCCTGACACCCCGGTGAAAGGCTTGGGGGTGTCCCCTTCCTGCCTGCACAGCTCTTTGTCTGCCTCATCCTCTGCTACACACACGTTATCTCCCTTCCCTGCGTTCACCACCCAACCTGCACATTCCCTGTGTTCCTTCATGCGTGTCCCAGTGTGTGCACAGAGCCTGCTGCACACACACGCTCCCCTTGCACCCCCCAAATCCTCATCCCGCACACCCCCACGGCTGGGAAGCACACCCCTGTGACACGTTTCATGCACACACACAAAACCAGCCCTCGCACACGCACATTCCCCCTGCAACACCCATCTCGGTGGCCCTGCCTTCTCTGACGTACCCAGGCTCTGTGGGAGCCGACACCGTCCCTCAGCCCCATCTTTTTATTCAAGGGGATGAGGTTTTTTTTCTCTGTGTAGGCCAAGGAGAGAGCCCTTCCTAGGGTTGCCCTGGGGCCAGGAGTAGGGGCTGGGAGTTTTTCCTGGACAGCTCCAACACCCGTAGTTTCACAACGTGGGTGAGAAGCCAGGGCAGAGGCATCTCATGCTGAGCAGGGATGTGATAAAACCTCCATTGCCTCGGGGAATGGAAAGACCGAATGGGACCTCTCTAACCTCATCAGCTGCCTAATGTGCAGTTCTGGTGACAGTGCTTGGACTGCCACTGTCACCTGGGCTCACGGCCACCTTGCTTTCTCTCTCTTGCACTCCTCTCTCCTCCATCCCCACTTCCTTCGGTTGACCTCACTAGAAATGCACACCTGCCTCTCCTAACCACGATCAGGACCACAAAAGCAGCCCCCCCTTGCTCCAATAAAGGGGGTACCCTTTACCATCTGGGTATCTTGGGCTCTCGAGAGTGTCCAGAAGGTACAAGAGAAGATCTGGCAACAGGGTACTGTGGAGGACCAAAGGGGAACAGAGTCCCTGGGGACTTGGGAAGCTGTTGGTTTCTTTTTTTATTATTTTTTTTTTTTAATATTTTTTTTCCTTTTGGAGCAGAAAAAAATAACCAGTGTGGGGGAACTTAGGTTTAGCTTTTCCATTGGAAGCAACTGCTCACAGTGGGAGGTAGGGATGGCCAAGGGCCAGGCTGGAAGGGCCCCTCAACCTCAGCCAGTGTGGGTGGGATGGAGCCCTGAAGATGCCCTGCAGGACTGAGGTGCTTCCAAGGAGACCTCCATCCACCCAGGCCTTGCTTTAGGTGAGTCCTGACACAAGGGTGGTCTCAACCCTTGCAGCGCCTGGCTGGTGACAAAGTCCCCTTGTTCCCAGCCCTGGGACTGACTGGGCAGTTACCTACAGGAATAATGAGCATTCAGACAGTTGAGGACTCGCTGCATGGTCTGCTACTGTACTGTGTTCCTGGAAAGAAATGGTGTTTTGGACAGCTTCCCATGTGGGCTCCTGTAAGTGGGACACAAGGGAATTTGGGCGGGGAATTTCTGTGAGGTTGATGCAGGCTTGCTTGTTTTGGGAAAAAATAAGGTATGTGTATGTGTCTATATAAACGTGAAGGTATTGCACACATCTCCACACCCTCACAAATTATACAGGTCAAATCTGGGGTGCAAACCTTCCACTTGCACACCCACACACTCTGCTTGGGAGCAGGGCTGGAGGTGTGAGCACAGTTGTGCCCCACAGTCCCAACCCAAGGCAGCAATTAAAGAGGCCATTTTCCCTTTGCAGAGTCTGAACCTGATTCTGCACTTGAAAGCCGGAGGGATTAAATCCGCCAGAGGCAGGCTCAGATCTTTGGCTCGCAAATGCTTTGTGCTACTTCCTCGGACTTCAACGGGGACAGAGCTGGGAGCAGCCCCTGGCCCTGGCTCCTAATTTCTTTGCACTGGTGTATGAGGGGAAATCAGTGGGGAGAGCAGGAGGCTGCACCTCTGAACTCCTCATACAGCATCTCTCTTTGTTTTCCCTCACACCCACACCTCTAACCCTGTGGAAACCAGGCTTTGGCTGGCTACAAACTGCGGACACCAGTCCCGTGGAGGGCCTGACACAATTAATTTTTTTTTTTTTTCCCTCCAGAAGCATAAGGGATAAACACAATAATTTCAAAGGAGAGAAAGCTTCCCTCTGGAGAAGCCAACAGGGACCTGCCTCGAAGTCCTGGTACGGTGTGTCACTGACACTGATTCCATCTGACACCTGGGTGTCTCCAAAGCCATCACATTGTGTGCTGCAAATGTATATTAACATTAGTATGCATTGGCACAATATGGATCCATTATTCCAAATGCTTATGAGAACTAGGTGCTGCATAGGAGCAGCTGCTGCTTTTTAAGCCTCAGAGCATCAATAGATTCATAGATTTTAGGGCCAGAAGGGACCCCGACGAGCGTGTAGTCTGACCTCCCACGGAGTGTGAGCCGTGGAGACTTGCCCTGCAATTTCTGCATCCTGCCCCACGACTTGTGGGCAAGCAGGAGCCTTCCCTGCCAGCTGAGGGACTGCTCATGATGAAAGAGTTGATATCTCCCTCGGTAAATTTGTTCCCTTGTTTTATCACTCTCCTCCGTAATCCTGAAAGGGCAAATTTTAACTTCAAAGCTCAGCTTGTGTAGATCCAGCTTTCCACCTCTCGGATTCCCTCCTCTCCCACTTCTGCTGTGTCAGAAAAAGAATGTTTTCCCCCTTCAGTGGAAGTAGCAGCTATGTTGGAGAAAAGAAAAAAAAAAAGAAAAAAATAAAAAAAGGAAAAAAAGGAAAAAAACAACCACCAACAACAACAAAACTGTGTCCTGGAATGTCATCTGGAAAAGGGTTTAAACAGTATCTGGCAAGTGTTCAAATTCTGGGTGATTCCCTGGCTGTAAGCACTTCAGCTTTGGTCTTTATTAAAAAAAAAAAAAAATCTGTGTATAAATGCATTTTGCAGAAATGGGTGATGCTGCAGGACTTTGGGTTTATAGCACTTCTCTTGCTCCCAGAAAATGAAAGAAAATAGAGAATGAAAATCCACTCAATCAATGAAACAAAAAGAGTTGAAAGTCCTATATTATGGGCACAACAGTTCTTCAAATAAACATCTCCTGGGCAACAGCTGAAGATGAGTAATTATCATTCAAACCACCTCTGATCTCCAAATCCCTGACAAAACCTCACTGACAAGTGAACCAGGATCAGATGCTGTTTGTCTTCCTAAAGGGGTTTGTCCCTTTGTTCCCTCCCCAACTTCCCTCTCATTTTGGGGGCAGCAGCTCCATCCCTTGTTGCCTTCCCATCCCAATACCATCAGATTAGTGGTTGTAAGTTGGGTCCCAGCCTATCTGCACCAGCTCCCCCCAAAACACGGTGGCTCCCCAGTCTTTCTGGAAATCACCTGATGGGAGAATGTGTCCAACCTCATGCTCAATTTTTAACCCAGAAACCAGTTGAAAGGGGATGTTTTCTAGAATATCACCCTGTGTTTGCTTCTGAGCATGTGGGAAAACAAGGATTAGCAAATGGGATGGTTTGAAAGGCGTTATCCAACATGAGAAAAAAAAAAAAAAAAGGAATAATTTGGTGATCTTCAGTTTGTGCCTCTTGAGAAGTCCTGAGGTGATGCAATGCTGTGAGCCAGAGTCACCTGAGAGCCTCTGAGAGGAGAAAACCTCATCACTGGGGTGTCAGAAATCCAGAGAGGAGAGGGATACAGTGGTGGACACAGCGGGATGGGACAACTTCCCTGGGGTTGTACAGGACTGGGGGAGCACCCTGGGGATTGGGATAACTCCCAGTCCCTCCCCTTTCAGGAGTGCTTCAGGATGGAAAGATCCCCTTCTACATTCCCAGGGGAATGTCTTACCTGACCTCAGGACTTTTCTCTCTCCTTTCTGAGATTATGTGATGCCTTGGACACCATTTCCTGCATGAAACATCTAGGGGGGTACCAACATGAAACCAAACTCCCCTTTATGCCTTCAGGTGAAGGTGGTAAAAGCAAGATTTAAGACCAACTGTGCTTCTTGCAGTGGGTTATCTCTGGAACTCCTCACGGCAGGAGCTGAATGGA
>NW_020957522.1:9239-20721 GCF_003031625.1 Empidonax traillii | reverse complement strand
CTGAGATTATGTGATGCCTTGGACACCATTTCCTGCATGAAACATCTAGGGGGGTACCAACATGAAACCAAACTCCCCTTTATGCCTTCAGGTGAAGGTGGTAAAAGCAAGATTTAAGACCAACTGTGCTTCTTGCAGTGGGTTATCTCTGGAACTCCTCACGGCAGGAGCTGAATGGATTAAGAGGAAACTGGGCAAGCTCATGGGAGAGAAATTCCTGAGGAATGTTAAGAATGTTGAACCCGCAGCTGGCTTTGCTGATTCTCAGGAGCATCCCAGGAAACTGCTCCATTTGCCTCCTGGGAGCAGCACTCTGAGGGAGGTCCTCTCCTCGGCTGGGACGGGGCAGCTCCTCTGTTGCTGTGAGGTGTTCCTTGCTCTCCAGCTCGCTGTTTTCTCATGATCTGAGAAAGCGAGAGAACAACCGTGTTCCTGGAAAGGAAGTCTCCAGCACATCTCCTCCTACCCCACCTAGCATGAATAGCTTCATTCTTGGCTGCTAAGCTGAATCCTGGTTTGCCTTTTCTGTTCCACTGCTCGATTAATGTCACAGCAGACACATCCCTCACCTCTCATGTTCTCTGACAATGAGGAGAGGAAATGAGAAAAGATTATTTAGTATCATTTTTCCCCCCTCCCTTCTACTAGACGTTTCATGTAGGAAACACTTTCAAAGAAGAGGGATGAATCACACAACCACAGAAATTAGAGATGGAAAAGACCGTTCAGGTCAGCCAGTCCATTTCCCTGTGAATGCAGAGAAGCTTCTGAGTACAGTTAGATTTTTCAAGGACTTTGCTCAGTCTAAACCAACTTTAGTAAACGAGCTTTAACTTCAGTCCATTCCAAGACAGCTGTGGCTGGAAGAGGGATGGTCTTTGGCTGAGTGTGATTTGAATGCTCCTAAAGTTTCCTTGAAGGGAGGTGTGGACTTCTGCCAAGGTTTCCTGGGGAGATGTTGCAGAGCTGAGCACTTGGAGCAGTTGGGAGGTCTTTGGTAGCTCAGCTGGCTGGACAATCAGCCCCTTCCTCACTCCAACAGCAAAGTCAGGTGTGATTACAGGAGCAGATGCCAGAGCTGTGAGAGTGAGGGGCTGTGGTGGTGATGGGCAGCAGATCTGCTGTGCCCAGCATAGCTGGAAGCCAAGAGCTCAAGCTGGATGGCTTTGGGGTGACAACAGAATCACAGGATAGGTCAGGCTGGAAGGGACCACAGTGGGTCATCTGGTCCAGCCTCCCTGCCCAAACAGGCACAGGATTGTGTCCGGATGGTTCTGGAATATTCCCAGGGAGGGAGATTCCACACCCTCTGTCTGTTCCAGTGCAGGGTCATTCACACAGGAAAGAAGCTCTTCCTCATGTTCAGGTGGAACTTCCCGGGTATCAGTTTCTGTTTGTTGCCTCTTGTTCTATGTCTTGGCACTGCCAGGGAGAGCCTGGCTGCATCCTCTTGGCACCCTCCCTTCAGATATTAACTGTTCCTCAGTTTCCCCCTGCCTTTTTGTCTCTCTGGGCTCTTCACTCCTCAAGGCTCTGTGCATCAGGCAGGCACAGTTCATGCTATGAATGCCAAAGAAACCATTCCCACCCTAGGCTCTGAATTCGGTATCCCAGGCCACCTTCTGAGCCATGGAAAACCTCCCTGGAGGTCAAACTACAATTAACTAACAATACAGCCGGAATTAAAAGGAAAAAGATACGCTCAGACACTTCATCTCCAAGTGGAGTCACTTCACACACAGCCTGGGGGCTGAGAGCTCCCAGCCAGCTCCTCATGCTTCCAACCCCCAGCCCCTGTGGGAGCCATGGGGGGACATCTGCACCCCATCCAGGTGCTACAGTAAACTGCTTCCCTCTTCCCAGGGAAGGAAGAAGGGAACAGAAAAGTAAGGAAGCGAAAGGGAGATAAACTCATAATGATGTTAATGTTCAAAGTCAGCTCTGGTCCAGTCTGAAAACAGACTTTTGAGCGGGTGAAATTCCCCCCAGTGACTCTGAAAATCCTTATCCTTATTTTTTGGGGTCGTTTTCAAAAGACATCATGTTGCTGAGCGTGGGATGCAGGCAAGAAGTGCCTTTCTAATTAACCCAGGAGGGAGAGCATCCCTCTCACCTGCTCTGACCCTGCACCGTAAGGGAAGGAGCAGGATTGCTGGAGCTCCCCTACAAACGGTACCTTAATCCCACTCCCCAAAATCCCCGACCCCTGATCCGCAGAGAGACAACCATTTTAAAGAGACAGTGTCACGATGTGCCACCTCCTTCTCATAAGTGGTCACCTGCCAGCTTCGACTGAAGGCGTAATTACCATCCTTGAGGCCTGATCCATCTTATTCCCCTTGAAGTCGATGAGGAAACCTCCCCGACTCTGCTGGAAACGGTATTAAGATTCCTTCCCCCCCATCTCTTTTCCCAGGATTTATCTGCTTGCGAGGCTGGAGGATCTCCCCAGCACTGAGGCTGGAATGGCCGGGCACGGAAGGGTCTGGAGGGAGGCAGTGCCTGCGGGAGGGAGTGGGTTCGAGGGGGAGAGAAAGAAGAGCAAACACAGGTCCATTAATCCGCAGTTAGTCTGCCTTTTTTGTTAGGAAGATGAACTTGATGAGTTAATTAAGCCACAGCCTGTAAAACCAGTTTATTTGCATAGCAAACTCCTGGGCCAGTGTGCTGTGAGCGGGCATAGACGTGCAGACAATTCCGGGGAAATTACAGCCTCATTAATATGCTAATCTGGTTGCAGGCCTGGAACGAGTTTTGGGTTTGCGGTGCTTGGGGGGGGGGGTCGGAGGGGGGGGTTGCTTAGCAACCCTTTCCTCCAGGTAACCCTTCTCTTCCTTGCCCTTGATATCCCCCAAGGATTGCCAGGGGAGGGGGGCTCGGCAGTCACGCAACAGTGAGCAAAACGAAAGGCAAACAGGGGGGGCCGGAGGGCGGGAGGCTCATCGCTCCCCTCGCGCAGCATCCAGGCCCACACCCCAAAGGGCGGCGGGCGGCTCCCACCTCCCCGGATCAGGGGACGGGGCGCTGGTTGTGGATGCGCAGCCGTGGTCGGTGAGTAACGCGTGTGCGCACCCCGGTGGGCTCCGTGCCGGGGGGGAGCAGCGCTCGCAGCCCCCCAGCACGCAGTGTCCTGCCCACCAGTGCTCCCCAGTCGCGTGTGTCCGTGGGCTGCTCCCCGATGAGGGTCCCAGAGATTTGCAGCAGTCACTCCCTGGTCCCTGTCACCCAGCTCTGGGCGTGCAGCTCCCTGCTCCCCTCTCCATCAGCACTGCTTCTCCGGCCTGCCCTTCCCGTGTCCCCTGCCAGGGCCACAGTTTCCCTGTCTCCCTGACTGTCCTCCCGAGCTGGGAGGACAGTCTCTTTGCTTATCCCAGCTCTTTGCTTATCCCAGCTTCCTGCAGCACTGGTCAGGATGGGAGCATAAGGAATCTGAGGAGGGGATGCAGCATCCCTGCCCCCACCAGCTCCTGAAGCTCCTGGACCACCCCATCGGGGTCAGGATGGGAATTAAATCCCTGCCCAAGGCTGGTGACACAGTCAAGACCTTTCTCCTTCAACCTAAGCTCCAGTGACACATCATGACACCCAGCCCATCATCGGCTACCAGGGGCAGAGATGTGTCCTCTCTGTCGCACTGTGTCCCACAGTTCTGGTGCCCACCAGCCTTGGACCACAGATTAAAATAGGAGTAGAACTTCTGCTGGAATACTGAGCCTTTCCCAGCAAGAGGGCTTGCTTGTTGGATGTGGCAGTCTCAGGCATTGTCTATGCCATGTGGGTCAAGAAGGCAAAGCTGTGACAGCAGATGAAATCTGGGCAATCCCCACAATCCTCCATTTCAGGGAATCACATTCATGTTCATCCTAACCCCTTTTCTCCCGGCAAGTGCTACCACCTGCCAGGTCTTTGTGACAGGTAAGCAATGGGAATTAACCTGCTGCAGTGTCTGCTCTCCTTTCCTGGGTCATTAAATTTACCCTTTCTCTCCTGGCATGGTCCTTTCTTAGGATTCCTGATTTGCTGGATGAGAAGATTTTCTGTATCCCTTCTGATTCCTTCCCTGCAAGCCCATGTGGCTTCCACCACATGGGGTGAGCTGGGCCTCCCCTGTGGCACCTGACTGGATGCCAAAGCAGTGTGACTTTCTCCCAGAACCCTGCTCTCCACATTTTTGTAATCCAGAGGTGATGTGCAGAGCTTTTGCAGCTCCAGGGAAGTTTTTCACCCAGCTGTCCCAGAGCATCCGCAGATGCTCTCCTTGAGGAGTTGTGCTGCTGCAGCCTGACAGACATCAAAGCCCTGTCAGTTAGACCCAGTACCTGCAAAACAAGGGCAGACCAGGAGCCTTGGGGCTGATGAAGATGTCTGGGTTATGTCCATGCAGAGCTCTGCCTTTAGAACATTCCCTCAGTGAGAGGACACTCAACTGGAGTTCAAAACTGCGGAGGTTTGTGCTCAGCTCCCTTACTCTGCCACCAAGGCTCTCAGTCCAGGTGAACCTATACCTGGCTGCAGTAGGAATTAGATGCCTAAATAGCTTTGAGGCTGGGGCCCTTTGCTGGCCAAACCTGGCTCTTGTTCAATGGAAACCAAGAGCTTGTGCTGGGATGGAGAAGGTTCTCTCTCTCCATAGCTTTGCCCTGTGATGCTTGGAAACATCTGCCTCTACTCATTCCCCAGCCCAAATATTTGAAGTGTAAACAAGTATGCCAGGCAACAAGTTTTTATGTCAGACATTTCCCTGCCAAGAAGCACCTCCTGCTTCTCAGGAGGAGGCAAATTCCCTGGATCACTGCTGGAGATGCCAACTTGTGGAAGGGAGCTGCTGCCTTCCTACCCAGGGAGTCCCAGTCTCCAGGGTTATCCATCCGTTAACCTTCATGAGCTCAAATATTTATTATTCATATTACCCTGAAATGTGCTAAAAAGATGAAAAAAGGAATTAATGTGCCAGATCTTGCATCCACCTTTTAGCTTATTACAGTGCTAAAGCAGTATTAACATTTACAGTGTATGAGCTCTGCTTTGCTTATGCCTGAGGCCAAGGGGTTTAAGCCAGTGCCGAAGTTAATAGCAGGCGCTGGTTAGAAAAAGCCCATTATGTCATAAAGTTGGAATTTCACTTGGGCAGTGGCCACTGGCCCTTTCCAATTGGGATGCAGTGCCATCCTCTCAATCCCTTTCTGCTCCGCTGCCTGCTCCAGCTCGCTCTCCCTCTCACAAACAAAACCAGAACGGGGGAAATTGTGTTTTTCTTTTCAATGCTGGGGAATTGAAGGACATCATGTTTGCCAGAAGATAATTGGTTCAGGTTCTGGCCAAGAAGCCTCGTCCCCTCCTGGGGTGGTGTTAGGAGGGGCCATGTGGTCAGAGGTGTTCCTGGGCCCCGTTCCATCTGCCGGGCTGGAGGTGTCGGGTTCCTCGACATCTCCACCTTTACAGCTTGAACATATTGATACATCCAACATCCATGTGTTCTGCTTGAGGCTGACTTTATGAGCATCTTCTGCCTCTTCTTAGGAAGGAGTAAAAGAGTAAAAGAGTGTGAGGAGCAGCTCTGCTTTGAGGAGGCTCTGGGTGCTCCTTGAAACCTGACAGCCCGGTCTCGAGGCAGGGTCTGTCGTGGTGTCTGTTATGTGGTGGTGGTGACTGGGTAGATGTGTTAGACACTCCTCCACCCTCATCCCACACACCTTGTGCCCCAGCAGAGCCCTGAGTCTTGTGACCAGTTCATGCCCTCCAAGGAGAGAGGGTTCCTCAGCCTGTCCTGTGGCTGCCACAACTCTTTTGGCTCCGCCGCTGCCAGGAGCTGCTCTGGACAAATAGCTCAGTCTGGCCAAAAGTTTCAATGCCTGCCTGAGATCCAGTATCTTTCTTCCCACCAAATCTCACCCCCAGATTTCACTGGAATGCCAGGAAAACACCTGGCCCAAGGGGTAAGAACATTTCTGCCTTGATGTACCCATACCATGGAGATGAGGCAGGACATGGACTTCAGGCTGACACCAACTGCTGTCCCAGGCCTCATGTTGCTTGGGGAGGATGGGACAGACCTTGCTCTGTCCTGATAATGGGAAATCCTCAGTTTGGGAGAGTGCTACATGGAGCCAGGAAGAGCCCTTTGCTGTTGTGAGCGTGAGTTTGGCACAATTCAATTTGTCTTTGCTGTGCTGGAGGCTCAGATGATTTTCTTCTGAGCGCAGAGTGTTGAGGTTTTTGCTATTTTTGTAACTCCTATGTTCCTGTGCACGGGGTAGCTGCTTCAGTGATCCTATTGAGGAAGAGTTTATATAGAGAAGAGGGTCTTGCCCTTTAGGAAATCAAATATTACTTCCAGCTCTCCTTGTCCTTGATGCGTGTGGCCCAGCAGCCACGAGCTGGGGGTACTGAGTGTCCAGCAGGATGACTGGCAGATTCACAGCATTGTGTGCTGAAGAACTACTTTTCTGGAGGGTTGTCTATCAGCTTTTTTTAGCAGACAGCTGGTTCTGAACACAAACATATGTGGAGATGTGGGAAGCCTTGGAAATCCTGGTGACTCTGGGAGAGTGACTCACACTGGCATATCAGGGCTCACCCTAAACCTGAGCATCCCCTCCAGCTGCACCAAGCCTGGTGCTCACTATCTTCTGTAATTCACCCTCTGGTGATGACCATCCTTTGAAACGCTCCCTGGTATCCATCAGAGGACCTTGGGGACCACTGGAGACCTGAGGCACATTGCTTAAATCCCCTGTGCAATGTGCCAGCACCACACTGAGCCCCCTCAGCGGGATCCAGGAATCTCACAGAGCCCTGGGATCTGGTTAGCAATGTTCCCTTTCCGAGTGAAGCTTGTTGGGCTCTTTCCTCTCTGTCTGTTTTCCAGCAGAGCCAACCAGACTATCAAAACAGAGCCGAGCCCTATTTGAAATTCAGAGGGCACCATCAGTCCATGTCATTGGCAGGGAATAAATAAATACCTCTTTTGAAGGCGTCAGGAGTGATGTGTTGCTGGGCTCATTCAAGGTCACACCCGTAAACATGTGAGGGAGGCAGGGAGCAAATCCAAACTGGATTCAATCTCAACCACTGCTTCCCTGCGGGACAAAAATCCCCCCTCCCCACAGGATCCCTGGGCAAACGTGAGGGGGGATGGAGGTGCTGGGTGTGTGTCTCTGCTCATGTCCTTGGTGGGGGTGGCTGAATGGGGCTGGGGGTGAGTGGAAAGGGCCACAATGCCACTGGGCAGCGAGGATGAGTTTCTGGGGGGTTCTGATGCTGTGGCATGATGTGTGACATCAGGCAAGTGAGGTTTTCCATAGGAGCATCATATCCTGGTCTGGAGGCCGCCAGGTGCCTGATGGGATTCAGTGTGACTGGAGGATTTTGGTTTATCTACATCTGGAACAAACTTGCCTAGGGAAGGAGCTCTGTGCCTGACATGGTAGGTAAAACCCAGACAGTTCTGTGGGGGATCCAACCTCTTGCCCACACACAGCTCAGCTACTCCAGGCACTGTGCAGACCCTGGGCAGCCCCCTCGCCCTCTTGGCTGTAAAGCTGTTCCAGGGTTGTTCTAGTCTCCACACTCCCTTTCACCATTCTATCTGCTTAACCCATGGAAGAAGCAACCAAAGAGGGAGAAGTCAACAAAACCCCACCAACCTGCTGCCAAGAGCCCCTTCCTCCCCCACCAAGGCTCAGACCCCAAGTCCAAGGCTGCTCAGCTCTGTCTCAGTGGCGCTCCTCACCCTTTGACAAATCCTGGCATTTGCAAAGTTATTATACCTCATTATGAATTGGATTTTAATCTAGTGTAAATAGTCCTACCATTATAGTGTCATAAGAAGCAATTAGCCCCCCTGCTTGCTTCTATGCATGAGGGGAAAGCTTTAATATCACGGAGCTGTGAGGGCTTGATGGGGCTTCAGCCTACATACGTATGTGCAGGCAGAGACTTTGCTCTCCTGGCATTAATCTGTCTGGCCTGTGCCCCAGATGTCCCCTCTGTGTCCTCAGCAGGTCTCCAAAGTGAACATCTCCTGAACTGTGGGGTTGATTTTGGCCTGGCATCTCTGCCTCTCCTTGGGTGCACTCCGCAGCACCGCTGGAAATCTTCTTCCAGAGGATGGATGTGGTTCAAGCAGATGATAAATCGAGGTTTCCTCGCCTTGCCCTTAACCCAGTCACAAAGGGGATTATCATCCACAGGGTGAGAGGCGTCTGGAGTCCAGTCCCTGCCTTGCCTCGGGGTGATTATTTCCAATCTCGGCGAGGCTCTTTCCTCCTCTGCCTCATGGAGGAAATTCATTATCTGGAGCTGGAGCGCTCGCACGGTTATAAACCAATCCCACCTTCTCCGTGCCTGTGTCACCTGGAGCCGGGCCGGGGGAGCTGGTGAGAGCCTGGGCACTCACACGTCAGGGCTGTCCCCACTGGGCAATGCTGCATGATTAATAACAACCCCAGGTTAATGGGGTTTTAATGTTCCTGCAGCAGCGGAGGGAGGGGGTGGTACCCTCGGCTCTGAGCAGGGGCTTTGATCTTTGTTTTAGGGAGGGATCGAGGTGTCTTTGTGCTTGGTGCTGGTTGTGTGCCTGTGGACACCATGGTATGTGAGGGTTGAAGGGCACAGGCAGAGCTAGATGTGCTCTAGGGTTGGGAACTGGAGTGTTTGTGGTGTGGGGGTGTGATGGACACAAGTGTTAAATACTGTCCAGTGACCTCACGGGGATCTCAGTGCACGGTGTGGGGCTGCACAGACCATGGCACAGCAGCAAGGCCCATCCTCATGCTATTTCCAGAAAAGAGGGGCTCCCTGCACTGTGGATTTAGCAGGAAAAAGCCTTTTTTAATTCTTTCAAGGATGAGAGGGACCCACTTTGTGCATGAAGGGGCATCAGGGCTGGGAAAAGGGGCCTGTGGTCCATCCTTCTGTGCCCATGGGCTCCTGGTCACAGACTGTGTTGTGGTCCCTGCTCCTGAGAACAGTCCTGCAGGAAGTTGCTTGCAGGGGATGGACACAGAGAAATACCCCCCCCTTTCCCCATCCTTTCTTCTCCACAAGAAAGAAAAGCTGGCTGCCTGTTAATTACATGAACCTTCTCATGGGCAATTGAGCTGGCTGTGTGTGTGTGCATTCATGCTGCCTGCAAGTTCTTGTCTGATTTGTGCTCACAGGTGACTGAAGTGAAGCCAAATTTTGCAACAAAGCGGGGCACTTCTGGCTGTGTCCAGCTGCACCCAGGCCCTGTCCACACAGCAAGGCAGCATCTCTTTCTCCCGGGGCAGAAATAGTGCCACCTCCATCCCAAGCTCATTTTTTTTTTGTCCTGTGGTGACTTGTCCCCATGGTCAAGATGTTACAGAGCCCCAGAGGTGTGGGCATCCCTCTGCTTGTTACTTCCTCTCCCTAAACTTTGGTAGGGAGGGTCCTTCGGGCTGAGCTGGGGCAGAAGGACATGGTCCTTCCCTGGTGAGGATGTGACCCTTTCCCCTTACTGTAGGTGGAGGGGGCTGGTGCTTTGGGAGGGGGATGGATTATAGTGTCAAGGGGGGTTAGGGAAGAGGGTACTTGGTGTGGGGAACCTGCTGCTGCTCCACGTGTCCTGGATCCACAAGTGGGGCCCAGCAGTGAGCCACTGTGCTGGCTGGGCACTGTCCTCTGGTGGCAGTGCCAGCCCTGGGACTGCCCCATGTGCACAGAGGAGGAGCTGGAAACCCAGGGAGATGCTGGCTCCTGGTTCTGTGGGATGTGCATTCGAGATGCTCCTCAAGGACCTTTCCCTCTCACTGGAGCTTGCTGGGAATGTTGGCCAACAGTGCACCCACAATTTTGGCCCGTGCCAACCAGTACCCTCACAGTCAGTGTCTGGAGACAGATGAGGGTCAGCCCAGGACACATGAAGGGATGTGTCACAGACTTCCAGGACTCTGCAGCTCATCTCCTTCCTGCCAAAGCCTTCGTTTCCAGCACTCATTGCTATTCATCGGTGCATCTGAATATTTTAATCCTTGGGGAGCGGGGACTGGAGAACAGCATCCCCCCCCCCCCTCTCCCAGCCACCTTCCCTTGCTTATCTGCTGCAACCAGGGCCAAACTGTTCCCGGGCCTCGGTGGGTGAGACAAATCGTAGAAGAAGCTTAAAGCCAGACCAGCATCTCCCACCTTGTGCTTGGAGGGGGCTGGGGAAGAAGAGGAGGGAGGGGGTGAGGGAAGCAGCTTGTAATTACAGAGTAAGAGGCAGTGATAAAATGATAATGGAAGAGTTCTGACCCGGCTGAGCCAGTTCTGCAAAGCTGTGAAATAAATTTCGCAAAAGAGCGAGGGCAAGGGGGCTCCCAGGCTGGGTTACAGCTGAAATGCTGGTTTCACAAACAACACGTAAATTGGATTGCAAACATCTAATTAACCTCTTTGCTTATTTTTTGGTGGGAAAGGCAACGGATTCCAGCTAAAGCTGACACTGTGGCGAGGTATCCCTTTGCAGGAGAGAATCTGGAGGAGAGGAGAGGAAAGTGATTCGGTGATTTCACCTGCTGGCTCCCTCCTTGCTGCCCAGGCACCAAGGAGAGGAAAATTTCAAGCTCTTCTGGCTCCTCTGCCTTGTGGTAGAAGCTGTGCATGATGGCTGCAATAACAGAGAGGAGAAGATGCTGATGGAGCTTCTTCCCGTGTTTCTTTGTTCATCTCACTTGGAGTTCCCCACTTCCAGGGGGACAGGGATGGGGATCTCCCACGGCCTGAGCTGGCTCTTCTTGGCTGCTGCTTTGCTCTGTGCCAGGGCTACTGACTCTTTTGGATTCGACCCAACCTCTTTGGAGAGCAGAGTAAGAGCTGGAAAACAACCCTCTGGTCCCTTCCCTGGGCTCTAAGGATTGCTGTCTATTTTTCTGGAGGGCAACCATTCCGTGTGGATTTCAGGAGCGGCGCAGCTCTGTGACCCCCCTCCCTCACTGCCTCCTACCTCTCCCTCACCCCAACCTCTTCTCTTTTTCACCCCACCTTCCCCCAGGGGCATCCAGCCAGTGCAAATGGTCCCTTGGCAGCAATGATGAAGATGGATGTCTGATTGATTCTCTCTCCTCTGTGCAACCCCCTCTCCAGACCCCCCCCTTCCCCTCTTCCCCCCCTTTCCATGCCCTTCTGGCAGAAAATTAAAAGGCTATTTGTTAAAGGGCGAAAGCCCTCAGGTGCAGCCCCCGGCTGGACAATTTGTCTCCATGAAAAGGATGCTATTATGAGAGCGGCTGGATCCAGGAGGAGGGGGAGAATTTGCCAGGAAGAGAAGGGAGAGGTGGGGAGGGGGAAGGAGGCATCTCCCGGGGACAATGAGGTTGGGCTGAGGGGGACGGGAGATTGTCGGGGCTTGCCGGCTGGGCTGCCGTTCAACGGGGAGCGCGGAGGGGAGGGAGAGCCATGTGCTGGAGGGAGGGAAACCAATCCTCTTGTTATGGGGCCTGCCGCGGAGCAGAAGTGCCGACCTGCCAAATCCTCTCTG
>NW_020957522.1:4038-5846 GCF_003031625.1 Empidonax traillii | reverse complement strand
TGTTTTGTTCCCCCCCCCCCCCCCCCCCCCCCCCCCCCCCCCCCCCCCCCCCCCCCCCCCTTTAAAGCCTGTTGCCTCCATCCACAATCCTGGATATATGTTCTAAGCCCAGCTAAAATAGGTTACAGTGTAAGATTTAATGATTCAGCACTTCTGTTGCCACTGATTTACTGACCGATGATGCTCAACTGGTTTTTTTTTAATCAGCCAAAGAACTGCTTGGCCATGGAGAGCTACAGGCAGCTGAGAAGGGAATTAAATAATAATACCTTTTGGAGGTAAAACTGGCTGGACCACCATCCAGACAGCCAAGGAAAGACCAGGATAGGAGCTCAAATAAGAAGGAGATGCCTCCATGACAACACTAACAACACAGACTTAAACCCACATGCATGCCAAGACAGGTTTTTTTAATTCAAGTGATCTTTTTCCCTGCACCAGAATCATCAATTATTTGATTCAGGGACACAGAGTGATGCTTTGATTCTGTATAAGGTTTGGGTGAGAGGTACCCAAATCCCTTCATGGTCCCCGAGCCCCCCAGCAGCAGAGAACTGAGGAGGGCAGAGCCCCCAGAGGAGTTTCCTGAGCCCCAGCCCTGCCCTGGGGTGCTCCACACCAGCTTTGACAGCTGGGCCAGTGTGGGAGACCCCCACATTTTGTCACTGAGCCCACCCAGGGGCAGTTCAAATCACAGGCTGCCTGGGGAGGGGAGTCCCTGGCACTCCACACCTTTGGTGGGACGGGGTGGTCACAGCCAGGCACCCCAAAAAACAGCATCTGTTTTTTTCCCATCTTCCTTCAGGTTTTTTCCCCTTAAACTCAGGCAGGGTTTCCCAGGGCATGAAAGCTGGACCTCTAATCCAGTCCCAAGCCCACACCATGTTATCCAGTTAGGCATGAGGGTTTTTTTGACCAAATTTAAAAAAAAAAAATCCAGCCACCCCTCTGAGCCCAGATGCAAAAGTTTTTCTCTTAAAGCTCACGATGCTGAAGTCGTGCTAGAAACAGCTGCACTTCATCCCTTCTCCTCACCATGACCCCTCCAACCTCACTGGGCTCTGGGTCTCCTCTGCTGCCTCATTCCCAGCAGTGTTGTCCCTTCATCCCCAATGCCCTGGATTTGAAGAGGGATGTTTGCACAGCCCAGAGCGCCAAGTTTCTTCTGGCCAAAAGTGTGGAGGACTTGGGCAAGCTGGAGCAGCCCAGCCAGCCAGATGGTCCATGTGACTGTGACACCAAACCTGTGCCCGGGCAAGGACCTGCTCCACATCTGCAGGGAAAATCCCCGTGCACAGGGTGACAGGATTGACGGAGGTGAGCAGGGTGAGGGAGGAATGGTTTGGATCAGGAGGAACTGTTAGTGGGGATGTGTGGCTTTGGCAACCAGGGAGACATGGATGTGGGGAAGAGGCTCTGCTCTGGTGATAGAGAAGGCAGGGGAGGTTCTTCAGAGAGATTTGGAGCTGAGAACACAGCAGTGGGTGAAGTGATGGGTGGGTGGGTGTTGGTGGTCACCCTGGGCATCCTGCAGCGCCTGGCATGGTTGGACAGGGTCTACCCTTCGAGCTGGCCCAAGGCAGTGCTGTTTGAATGAACCTGGGGGGCAAAAACAGTAGGGGGGGGGGTAAAGGAAAAGGGGAAAAAGAAAAAAGATGGCCTGAGTCCAAAGGCAAAAGCTCTCTGGAGGCAGCACAGAACTGTTCTGTGATGGTGTCTGGAAACCATGCGGAACGTGAAGCGGAAACCAATGAACCACAATCAGCACGCTGGAAAGGAGGCCTAATTGATGGACAAAAACAAGAGCA
>NW_020957522.1:0-4017 GCF_003031625.1 Empidonax traillii | reverse complement strand
CCGGGGACAATGAGGTTGGGCTGAGGGGGACGGGAGATTGTCGGGGCTTGCCGGCTGGGCTGCCGTTCAACGGGGAGCGCGGAGGGGAGGGAGAGCCATGTGCTGGAGGGAGGGAAACCAATCCTCTTGTTATGGGGCCTGCCGCGGAGCAGAAGTGCCGACCTGCCAAATCCTCTCTGCCCGCGGCTCCGCGAGTCACCCGCTTCAAAGGGAACAGACGCTCGGGCCGGCCGGGCACCCCGTGGGGCGGTGGGACCCCGGTCCCTGACTGTCCTGGGGCAGGAGAGCAGAGCCCTGCTGCTGCCTGATATCCCTGGCTGCTGCAGGGCTCCCCTGCCTGGCCCCAGGGCTGGCCATCCTCTCCTCTGCTCCAGAGAAGAGAAAGAGGAGGAAATAATAATGCACTGATGTGCCTCTTGTCTATTGAATCCATCAGCCAAATGTCTGCCTGCACAAGTCATCCCACGGTCCCCTTCCCTGCTTCTCATCCCTCCCTCCATCCCTTGTGTGTATCTGCTTCCTATTCCTCCCACCTGCTCTCCATCCTCCTGTTTATCTTCTCTCTTCATCCAACATCCATTTGTCTGTACACTCATCCGTTTGCCTCTCTGATTTTAGGGTTTAATATGAACACCCGGTTGTGTGGTCCCTGAGGATCTACAGTACTAACCTGGAGGAAGGTCCTCACAGGAGCCCGTGGAGCCTCCAGCTCTTTCCCTTCCTGAGGTATTGTGAAAACTCTTCAAGATTTAGGCTTGGTCAATAAAAAGTCGCTGCTGTGAGGAGTGAGATCTCCTTACCCAGGTTGGATCAACCCCCCTGGGAGGGACCAGGGCAGGACTGAGACCCTTTTTCCTTCACCACTGATCCCTCAGAGAAGATAACAGCTCTGTGCAAGGTGACAGCAGGGGGAATGTGCCTGGGCAGAGGGTCCTGGGGAAGCTGGGGACATGCCTTGGTTGTGCTCTGTGCCAGCAGAATTGGGCCACCACAAGGGTGAGGCTGGATTCACGTGCCTTGTTCTGTCCAGGGTAGTTCTACTTTGCTGCCTCAGAAATGAGGGAAGCAGGTGGTCACTTCACCTGGGAACAAGCAGGAAAGCACCCACAAATAGCAAGAAACAGCCTGGTCTGGGGTAAAAGTGGCTCTGCTGGAGCAGCTTTTCCGTGGGGGATGCTGCTTTCCAACCTCTGGATGGGAAGGTGATGTTGTAGCCGGTGAGATGATGATGACACTCACCACATTGTGAGGCTGGTCTGGAAACAAGCAGAGGGTTTGGGTGGGTTTAGGTTCACTGCACGTGAGGGTAAGGGAAAACCTGTGGAGGGATGGGTGGGTGGGAGATGCTGGAGCCCTGAGATGAGCCAGTCACCTCTACACTGGGCAGTTTGCTCTGGGTGGAAGGAATCCTCCGCAGGGACTCTTCCTGAAGGTCAGTGTATGGGACAAGAGCCTCTGGCCATGGCCAAGTGGCAGGACAGAGCTCTGGGTGATGCTCTGAGAGCATCATCATCTCCTTGCAGCTTGCTGAAGGCTGGCACCACTTTTATCTTACTGGCAAGATGCTTAAAACTAGAGTGTGAGTAGCTATTAACAATGCCTGGATCTGACAGATTCCCCAGGACAGGATTGCTCCGGGATCTTTTGCCCAACATCTTCTAGAAACTCACTTCTCCCTTCATCTAGTAAGGAGGGAGAAAAAAAACAGACTGAGAGTAGTGAAAGAGCAGGTGCTGTGTCCCTGTGCTTTTTCCTTCTCACTTCCCCACCACCCCAAATAAGGTACCAACATTGTTGTGCATTTATGGGATGTGGAATGGAGAGGATGAGTGCTTGTGGGAATTCTGTGCCCACTCTGGGCACCCCACCTGCTCCATGGGACAAGAGTCACATCTCTCTGTGTTGGCAAGGTAGGATTACACTAAGTGGTGGCTCATGCTCAGACCTGCTTGACCCAAAGGTGCAGCCAGGGCTCAGAAAGCAGCTCTGAATTTGCATGATTCCCCTTGGAGCTGGCTCTGACTTAGAATCTCCATTAAAAAAAAAAAAAAATTTGAGTTCTATTTTAAAGTTTTAACTCAGGGAAAATTCAAAATACACAGTTCTTCCCAGGGGAAGGGATTTTTACATTCAGGAAGGCACCAAAATAGGTTGGAGCCATCTTGGCCAGAACCAGGAAAACCAGGGATTGCTCTGCTCTCCCTTGGGTGTTTTGTTTTTGGTTTTGGTATTTTTGGTTTTTTTTTGTTCCCCCCACCCCCTTTAAAGCCTGTTGCCTCCATCCACAATCCTGGATATATGTTCTAAGCCCAGCTAAAATAGGTTACAGTGTAAGATTTAATGATTCAGCACTTCTGTTGCCACTGATTTACTGACCGATGATGCTCAACTGTTTTTTTTTTTATCAGCCAAAGAACTGCTTGGCCATGGAGAGCTGCAGGCAGCTGCAAAGGGAATTAAATAATAATACCTTTTGGAGGTAAAACTGGCTGGGCCACCATCCAGACAGCCAAGGAAAGACCAGGATAGGAGCTCAAATAAGAAGGAGATGCCTCCATGACAACACTAACAACACAGACTTAAACCCACATGCATGCCAAGGCAGGTTTTTTTAATTCAAGTGATCTTTTTCCCTGCACCAGAATCATCAATTATTTGATTCAGGGACACAGAGTGATGCTTTGATTCTGTATAAGGTTTGGGTGAGAGGTACCCAAATCCCTCCATGGCCCCCGAGCCCCCCAGCAGCAGAGAACTGAGGAGGGCAGAGCCCCCAGAGGAGTTTCCTGAGCCCTAGCCCTGCCCTGGGGTGCTCCACACCAGCTTTGACAGCTGGGCCAGTGTGGGAGACCCCCACATTTTGTCACTGAGCCCACCCAGGGGCAGTTCAAATCATAGGCTGCCTGGGGATGGGAGTCCCTGGCACTCCACACCTTTGGTGGGACGGGGTGGTCACAGCCAGGCACGCCAAAAAACAGCATCTGTTTTTTTCCCATCTTCCTTCAGGTTTTTTCCCCTTAAACTCAGGCAGGGTTTCCCAGGGCATGAAAGCTGGACCTCTAATCCAGTCCCAAGCCCACACCATGTTATCCAGTTAGGCATGAGGGTTTTTTTGACCAAATTTAAAAAAAAAAATCCAGCCACCCCTCTGAGCCCAGATGCAAAAGTTTTTCTCTTCAAGCTCACGATGCTGAAGTCGTGCTAGAAACAGCTGCACTTCATCCCTTCTCCTCACCATGACCCCTCCAACCTCACTGGGCTCTGGGTCTCCTCTGCTGCCTCATTCCCAGCAGTGTTGTCCCTTCATCCCCAATGCCCTGGATTTGAAGAGGGATGTTTGCACAGCCCAGAGCGCCAAGTTTCTTCTGGCCAAAAGTGTGGAGGACTTGGGCAAGCTGCAGCAGCCCAGCCAGCCAGATGGTCCATGTGACTGTGACACCAAACCTGTGCCTGGGCAAGGACCTGCTCCACATCTGCAGGGAAAATCCCCGTGCACAGGGTGACAGGATTGACGGAGGTGAGCAGGGTGAGGGAGGAATGGTTTGGATCAGGAGGAACTGTTAGTGGGGATGTGTGGCTTTGGCAACCAGGGAGACATGGATGTGGGGAAGGGGCTCTGCTCTGGTGACAGAGAAGGCAGGGGAGGTTCTTCAGAGAGATTTGGAGCTGAGAACACAGCAGTGGGTGAAGTGATGGGTGGGTGGGTGTTGGTGGTCACCCTGGGCATCCTGCAGCGCCTGGCATGGTTGGACAGGGTCTACCCTTCGAGCTGGCCCAAGGCAGTGCTGTTTGAATGAACCTGGGGGGCAAAAACAGTAGGGGGGGGGTAAAGGAAAAGGGGAAAAAGAAAAAAGATGGCCTGAGTCCAAAGGCAAAAGCTCTCTGGAGGCAGCACAGAACTGTTCTGTGATGGTGTCTGGAAACCATGCGGAACGTGAAGCGGAAACCAATGAACCACAATCAGCACGCTGGAAAGGAGGCCTAATTGATGGACAAAAACAAGAGCAGATGGGCAAC
>NW_020957521.1:23550-27273 GCF_003031625.1 Empidonax traillii | reverse complement strand
GTGGCCAGGTCAGGAAGGGGATCCTGCCCCTCTGCTCGGCCCTGGGGAGGCACATCTGGAGTGTTGTGTCCAGCTCTGGGCTCCACAGCTCGAGAAGGACAAGGAGCTGCTGGAGAGGGTCCAGCAGAGCCACAGAGATGGGGAAGGGTCTGGAGCATCTCCCTGATGAGGAGAGACTTGGGGAGCTGGGCCTGGTCAGTCTGGAGATGAGAAGACTGAGAGGGGATCTCATCAATCCCTACAAATATTTCCAAGGGCTGTCAGAGGATGGTGCCAGACCCTTTCCAGTGGTGCCCAGAGACAGGATGAGGAGCAAACTCATGAGCTATAAACTAAAACACAAGAAGTTCCACCTCAACATGAGGAAGAATTTCTTTCTGTGGGGGGTGTCAGAGCACTGGAATAGCTGTATAGAAAGGTCCTAGAGAGGGAGGTATTCCAAACCCACCTGGCTGTGTTCCTGGGTCACCTGCTCCAGGTGACCCCGCCTTGAACTGGAGGATCTCCAGATGTCCCTTCCAACCCCAGCTATTCTCTTGGATTCTTTGATTCTGTGAAATGCAAATTCTACTTTCAGTGTAGGCAAAATGACCAAAACCAGCTCAGAACAGGAAAATCTCATCCCACACTGTCCCCAGCCACGGATGCCCAGGGGACACCAGCCAGCTCCTGCCCATCCCAGCTCTCCATGGCTTGGCTCTGCCCAGCCACCAGCAGCAGGAGAGCGAGGCTCTGAGGCTTAATTACAATTGTTGACAGGGAAATCATGGCCACACACGCAAAATTAGAGTATAATTGTGTTAGGGAAATGTTTCGTCTTCTCCCTGTCATCCCCAGGAGAGGAGGGCGGGGGGGAGCAGGGAGAGGGACAGTGCTGGTGGGAGGCCCAGCACTGGAAGGGAACAGCCAGGCTTGGGGTGCTGTGGGGTGACCCCAGTCCCAGGGGCCACTGGCACAGAGAAAACGCAGCAGAAAAAGGGGAATGGTTTCTTTTTACCGAGGGGGCAGCGATGAGGCAGAGCTGCCCTTCCAGGGGAGCAGGGGGAGTTCATGGCAGGTCCTACTGCATGCACCTGAAGGGAACCTACAGGAAAGAGGGAGAAGGACTTTGGACAAGGGCCTGGAGGGACAGGACAAGGGGAAATGGCTTCCCACTGCCAGAGGGCAGGGTGAGATGGGAGGGTGGGCAGGCCCTGGCACAGGTTGCCCAGAGCAGCTGTGGCCGCCCCTGGATCCTTGGAAGTGTCCAAGGCCAGCTGGGATCAAAGGAGCAACCTGGGCTAGTGGAAGGTGTCCCTGCCCGTGGCAGGGAGTTGGAACACGATGGGCTTCGAGGTGTCTTGTAGCCCAAATCATTCCATGATGCTGTGATTCCATGTGCCCTGGACCAGCACCCTGGATCCAGGGTGGACTCAGGGAGATGAGGAGAACCCCTGGCCACATCTGCAGCAGCCACATCTCCTGCCTCTGCTCCTGCACCTGAACCAGCTGTACCAGGGGCAAAGCACCATCTCTTCCCTCTGGGCTGAGGGGAGCCCCCAGCTCCCCAGTCCGGGCTCCTCCTGCCCAGGTGGAATGTTAAAAACCCGCTGGGTAAGTGGTGGGGGAAGCAGCTCCTGGGGCACCAGGGGATGATCCTGCCAAGCCAGCACCAGGCTCCCTCACCCCCATGAGCCAGGCAGACGCTCCACGTCGGCACCTTTGATCCAGAGCACCTGCCAACTGCTCCGGAGTGCGGCTGCAACGGCAAAGCGGGCAGGGAAAGGGGGGGAAAGGTCTGCCAGTGACACGGGCAGTGGGATCACTGCACACACAGAGAGGTGCTGGTGACACAGAGCTGTGGGGTGCTGGAGGGAAGGGATGGGACCCAGACAGGCTGGAGAGCTGGGATTGGGAGACCTTCATGAAGTTCAGCAAGGCCAAGTGTAAGATCCTGCACCCAATCACAACATGGGCTGGAGAGAGAATGCATGGAGAGCAGCCCTGAGCAGAAGGACTTGAGGGTGCAGGCAGATGAAAAGCTGGATCTGGACATGGCCTGGCTGTGTCTCCTGGCACTCAGAACCCCCCATGCCCTGGGCTGGTCCCACAGCAGGTGTGGGGGGGATTCTGCCCCTCTGTCACCTCAGCTGAGACCCCCCTGCAGAGCTGCCCCAGCCCTGGGGAACAACAGCACAAGGATGTGGAGCTGCTGGAGAGAGTCCAGAGGAGGCCACAGAGATGTTCCCAGGGCTGGAGCCCCTCTGCTCTGGAGCCAGGCTGGGACAGCTGGGGGGGTTCCCCTGGAGAAGAGAAGGCTCCAGGGAGACCTGAGAGCCCCTGGCAGGGCCTAAAGGGGCTCCAGGAGAGCTGGAGAGGGACTGGGGACAAGGGATGGAGGGACAGGACAAGGTGGAATGGCTTCCCACTCCCAGAGGGCAGGGTTGGATGGGATATTGGGATGAAATTCTTGGCTGTGAGGGTGGGCAGGCCCTGGCACAGGTTTCCCAGAGCAGCTGTGGCTGCCCCATCCCTGGAAGTGTCTAAGACCACGTTGGATGGGGCTTGGAGCCACCTGGGCTAGTGGAAGGTGTCCCTGCCCATGGCAGGGGGTGGGACTGGATGGGTTTTAAGGTCCCTGATGACCCCGATGACGGCGGTCTCTGATGACCCCACGATGTAATGCAGGGACTCTCCATCCCCAGCCCCGCTGCACCGCAGGCCCTTCCCGAGGCCGGCTCAGACCTAGCCGGGCCTCACAGCGCTCCCGGGCGACCCCGGACCCCACAGCGGGGCTGCCCTGGCCCTACACCCCGAGGGGACCCGCCGGTCCCTGCGCCGCCCAAAGTGCCCAGGGCCCCCCCGAGGGGGCGGCGGGTCCAGGCCGCGGCCGCCACGCAGGACCTGCCGAGCCTCCCGGCCCCTCGGCGGGGCACCCGGGGGGCCGCGGGCTGTGCAGCAGCCGCTGCAGGGCGGGATCCCGGCGTGGGACCCCAGGAGGACCCCCCAGCCCTGCCCGCCCGCCCCGTCGGGGCCGCGCCGGGAGCGGGGGAGCTGCGGGCGGCGACGAGAACCAGCGGCCGCCCCCGCCCCGCCCCCGCGCTCGGTGGGCGGGGCCCGCGGCAGAGCGCGCTATCATTGGCCACTCCGCCTGCCACTCAGAGCCGCGCCGCCTTCCCATTGGGCGGCGCCCCGCTGCTTTATCAGTCCATCGCGCGGAGCCCCCCGTGTCGTCACAGCGATCCATTCGCCCGTCCCCCTCCGCTACGAAACATAGTCCCCCCCATCCTGGCGATGCCCCCTCGCACCCCGGCGCCTCCGTCCCGCCGGTCCCGCTGCGGCGGCGCTCGCGCCGGTGCCGCGGGGTGCGTAGCGTGGCGAGGGACACTCCCCCGCGCTTCTCCTCCGCCTGTGCGGGCGGCGGAGGGATACGGCGGGGGGCGGGGCGTGCGGCCGCGGCTAGGCCGGGCGGGGAGGAGGGGGGGGGGCGTCAGAGGCGGGCGGGGGGGGCGACGAGGGGGGAGTCTCCGCTGCCGCCGCCGCCGCCGCGGGGGCAGACCATGCGGGGGCCGCGGGGCCGGCGGGCGGGACAGCGGCGGGAGGCGGAGCGGCGGCAGGAGCAGGGGCAGCAGCGGCCCCGGCGGCGTTAGGGCCCGGTTGGCGGGGCGGGGCCGCGGGGCGGTCCCGGGGCGCACGCGCCGCCCGGTGCGGGGCGATCGCGCCGCTTTTCTCGCTACATTGTAT
>NW_020957521.1:20612-21058 GCF_003031625.1 Empidonax traillii | reverse complement strand
GAATTGGCAGCAAAAAACTAACATACAAGTGTGTCTGGTCAATAGAGCGCTTGTTCCTGCCGCTGGGTGCTGTGTGAGGACTCCGACTGTGCTCTCTGAGGAGAGTTGGACGCTGGGGATGCGCTGAGGGCTCCTCTTTGCTCGCCCCCTCGGCTCTGTCTTTTTAAAATATTCATCAGTGGGGTGGGTAGTTTGCTCTAGTCATTAAAATATCTCTCTCTCTCCCCTCCCCCTCGCTTTCTCCAGGACTGCCACTGTTGAGTCTGTGGGAATATGAATCAGCAGCAGCAGAGAATGGCTGCAGTTGGGACAGACAAAGAGCTCAGTGACCTGCTGGACTTCAGTATGGTGAGCGAGCGCGGCCAGGGGGCTCGGCAGGCCCCGGGGCTCTGCCGGGGCTGGGAGCTGCACAAGGGGAGGAAATGTGAGCCTGTAAATTGGACATG
>NW_020957521.1:4603-17050 GCF_003031625.1 Empidonax traillii | reverse complement strand
AAAATATCCTGCTGGCGGTGGGTTTTGAGCCGAATTCCCTCTTCTCCCCAGATTAACAGCTGGATACTTTCCACGCTGCAAAACAGATTTTAGGTTTGGAGTTCAGGCTTGAGGTTGGGTCAGCCTGGAGTTCAAGAGGTGGGAGAAGGGGAGAAAGTGAAAACTGATTGAATTTGAGAAGCGATGCGCCAGTAGCAGTGCATAGTAAATGAAATGCTTCTTGATGTTCCTTGTGTCTGGTAAATTCTCTTTCTTTCAAATTCTCTTCAAACTCCTCTGAGTTTGCTCATGTTGAAAGTTTGGGGTGTCTTGGCTATAAAACCTCCCTGGGGGAGGGTGCAGGCGTTTGGATCCTGCCGTGTGCTGGATTTGCCCCGGGAGAAGTGGATGGAGAATAAATCCTTTGGGAGGGGTGGAAATTGAGCTACAAGGGCATGCAGAAGTTGTCAGCTCTCGGGGAGGCTGGAGGTAGGACCTGAGAAACCAAATACAGTGACTTAAGATGGGGGATTTTACATAACCGTTTCAATCTACATTATTCAAATCTAACAAAGGCCGAGTAATGACCCAGTTACAACCCTTGAGAGCTCGTGTCTGGGTCTCTCCTCAGTGCCTGGGTCCCTCTGTAGGTGCCAGCTCTGGTTCATCTCCTCCCTGCCCTCCCCCCACCCTCCTCCCGTTTATTTTTAAAGCAGCATTTTAAAAGCAGAAAGGAAATTTGCAGTGGGTGGATGAACTTTGCCTGTGAGCGACACGCGCCAGCGAGGGCAGGCGGCACTTCACGTATGACTTGTGCCGGCTCCTCGGGGCTGCAGCCCACACCACAGTGGAAAAAGGAGCTGGGAGCAAGAAAAAAACCACCCCAAAACACTTCCCGGGGCTGCCAAGTGATAAATGTGGAGGGGTAACCCCGGGTTCTCCCCGCTCCATCGCCCTGCTTTGAGGGCTGGAGCTGTGCCAGGGGGGTTGGGATGGATCTCAGGGAAAGGTTCTTCCCCCAGAGGGTGGTGGGCACTGCCCAGGCTCCCTAGGGCAGTGGGCACGGCCCCAAGGCTGCCAGAGCTCCAGGAGCGTTTGGACAACGCTCTGAGGGACAGGGGGGGATTGTTGGGGTGTCCTGGGCAGGGCAGGGGTTGGGCTGATGATCCCTGTGGGTCCCTCCCAGCTCCCAGTTCCATGATTCTGTGCTTTAACCATCCCCCCTTGCCCTGGTGCAGGAAGGGGTCTGTGACTCCTAAATCCCTTGTGGGGAGGGAGAGCAGGAAGGTGTTGCATCAGCCTCAAAACACCTCTTGAAAGCAGGTGGAGGAGGGGAGGGAATCCCCAGGGTTGTGTGGGTGTTTTGGGGACGTGGGGGGTGATGGGGATCACCAGGGGGTGGGGGGGACCCACCTCCTGTTCTGCAGAAGCAGAAGGCTCTGGGTGCACAGTGAAACAAGGCTGTTCATTTTCTCCACTCGTGTTTGGTGCTCAGACCTTGGGTTTTTCAGCCTCAGCAAGCGCTGGGCAGAAATGCTCATGAAAAGGAGCCAGCGGTGCCTTGGGGGTTAATTTTTTTTTTTTTTTTTAATTTCTTTTTTTGGGTGCCTGGGTTCATCGTGCATCCCTTCCCCGCCATGCTTGCACATGCAGACCTGCCCCTTGGAAAGGGGGTTTCTAAGCACTTCATCCTCTTCCCTACCTTAAGAGGAGGGAGTGAACCCAGGCCGGGTGGGATCAGCCCCGTAAATTCCAGTAGTTTTTGGAGGTCTCTGCAGAAACCACCCCCTGCCCTTGCAGCAGTGCAGGGAGGAAGGCTGGCTGCAACCTTCGGTGTGTCAGGGTTTGTTTTTATTTTCTAGCCCAACTTCCTGAGGAAACAAGTGCCATCTGATGGTGGGGCTGCTGGGCCGCCCCAAATCCCTCTGGGTGGGCAGCGGGGGCTTCCCACTTGGGGCACCTCCACAGGGGGAGTCCGTGGGCAGCCAGGTGTGGGCAGGTGCTGGCAGCAGTGCCAGGATGCTCGAGCACTGTTTACCCCTTTATTTAAATCCATACACAGAACATCTACACCCCGTGCGTGCATATACACGATCCCAAATTTGTGCTCTTTATGAATGGCAGTTGGTTCCTTAACTGCTTTCCTTGCATCTCCACCACATTTTAACTGGTTTTTTGTTGGGTGGTTTTTTTTTTTGTGTTGTGTTTTTTTTTTTTTTTTTTTTTTTTTTTTCTCTCCCGAGCATTTGTGAAAACAAAGCTGGGCAGACGGCTCTGCACAAAGGAATGTTTCTGACCACAGCCAGACATCAGCTATGTCAGGGCATGAAACGCTGCGTTTCTGTAGGCTCTTGTGCCATTACATTGTTTAATCTTCAAAGCATTAAACTTTTTGAGTTACTCAGACGTTACAAAGCTAAAAATAATAAAAATTCAAATGACTTGGTGGTGAAAGTATCTTGAGTAGAAAAAGGATATTAAAATGTTAATTCACTAAACGTTTTCCCACCGGTTGTTTTATTGGCTGGAGCTCCGTTTGTGTGGAGGGGGAATTAGTTTTCTTTTCTGCTGCACGCAGGTGCATGTAAATTATTAAATAACAGCTTCTGAAACTCTCCCAACTTTTATTAAAAATATTTATACAGGTTAGGTGACAAGGTGTGCAGTGTTTTTGAGGAAGCTCCTGGCAGGAGGAGCTCAGTTATGATACTGGAGCTGCAGCAATAGAACAAACAAGTCCCCAGAGCGACTAATACCGTAAAACAGGGTAATTTTTGAAACCTTTGCCCTTGGAGTAGCTTCTCCCCCCCAGACCTTGGGGCTGTGCTGGGTCCTGGGGCTGCTGGACCCCCGAAGCAGCGGGGTGGGAGCTGCTCTGGGGGGCGGGAGGGCTCATCCCGCGGAGCTGGCACCGAGGTCGGGCATCGCCGGCTCCCGGGGCTGAGTCATCTCTGCCTGTGCCAGCCAGACCCACGGGCAGCCCACGTCGTGCCCAGGCACTGTGTGTGTCCAGAGAGACCCGGAGCGCTGTGGGAGCCGGGCTGGGGAGGGATGGGATGAGCTTTTTTGGGGTGCTGCAGTGCCGTTGTCCCGCCGGGTGTTTGTGAATGGGAGGGCCTCGGGGAGCGAGTTAGGGAAGAAGCTGCCGGGTTTGACCGCAGCAGTGATGCTCCTTGGCAGGTTTTTAGTTGCACCTGAGGAGCCAGGCACGCTGTGGACACAGGAGCGTCACAGAATCACAGGATAGGCTGAGCTGGACCCATGAGGATCATCGAGTCCAACTCCTGCCCCTGCTCAGGACCATCCCCAGGAGTCACACCATGTGGCTGGGAGCATTGTCCAAACACTCCTTGAGCTCTGTCTGGCCCGGTGCTGTGAGCCCTTCTCTGTGGTCAGGTTGTGTGTGTTAGTGCAGAGCTGCTCTGCTGCCCCTGCTGCAGCTGATGGATGGAGCAGGGACGCAGGGAGAGGGAAGTTTTTTGCATCAATAAAATGCTCCTCTTCCCCCTTTCCTCCCCCAGTCTGACCCCTTTGCAGCAGCACAGTAAAACTAACAGACTGAAATCTCTTTTCTCTCCCCTTCTCTCTCATCTTCTTGTTTTTCTAGATGTTTCCCCTGCCAGTGGCTAATGGAAAAAACAGACCCACGACCCTAGCGAGCACTCAGTTTGGAGGATCAGGTACTGTCATCTTACTTTTTTTTTTTTTTTCCTCCCTAAATACCATAATGATTCTCGCAATAAATTTGTGTTTGGTTCCAGAGACACCAAAGGAGGGGATGGTGTAGTTTTGTTATGTGTTTTTTCTGGTGATGGATATCTGCTGCTGTTCCTTTGGGTGATTTTCTCGTTGCTCCGGGTGTCTCCGGGTGGGCAAAGCTGCTCTTGCTGATCTGTCTCCCGTTAAGAAGTTGCTGCCTGAGCTGGAGATTGTTGTCCCACCGCTCCAGGATCCTGGGAGCAGACAATCAGGGCTGTTCTCTAAGCTGCTTAGACGTGTCTGCACTGCCCTGGAAGACTTTTGCTGCTCCTTTTTTTTTTTTTGAAGACATTGCGATGGTTTATACCTGGGGCTCTGGTGCAGTTTGGGTGTCTGCTCCTCACAGTCCCTCCAGAGGCTCCCTGGGTGGGATCTCAGCATTCCCAAAGGGATCTTGTGAAGCCCTCCTGGCTGGATGGTTCCAGGGTGCCAAGAGGGGGCCAAGGATACCAACACCCAAGGGGTTTGGGAGCAGGGCAGCTCTGGGGAGGAGAGGGCAGGTGATCTGGGTGTGACAGGAGACTCTGCAGGGTGTGTGGCTTCAGGTGTCTGATGGGAAATGTGCTGCTCCTGGCTTTGAGGCTGAAGTGGAGAATTCCTGGGCAGTGCTGTGCTGGGTGTTTGATGCCTGAGGAAGCTGCTCTGTGGCCCCTGGCACGTGGGGAGTTCATTCATCTGCCCTTCTTGCTGAACACCTTCTGGATGGTTAAAACTCAACCATCTCTACCATGGGCTGACTCCAGCTGTCCAGGGAAATCTCTGGGCACGTGGAACAGGCATGCTGTGACATCCTGGAGGTTTCTGGAGAGCACTTTTGATGCCCCACAGCATGTTGTGGGGCACTGGGGAACCTGCAGCAGCAGGATGGGGGGCCGTGCCCTGCCCTGCCCTGCCCTGCTCGTGCCCTCTTTGACTCTTTGCCCAGGGAAATGTGCTGCTTTGGGGTTGAGCTGCTTAGCTGTATGTCAAGATGGTTTTGAGCAAACACTTTTCCAGGGAGGGAAGCTGCTGAGTGGGCTGGAGGAAACCGGAGGGGGGAAAACTCTCGGGTTAACCCAGATGGAAGCCGAGCTCTCCAGCGAGCGTTCCTTGTGCGACTTCTGCTGTTAAAATAATCCGCAAAAGACGTGCTCCACGCTGTGGGGGGACAAGAGCAACGGCATTCATGTGTTTCCTGCTCAGAGCCTGGCCTGGCTGCCGGGGCTGTGGTGCTGGCCAGGAGCAGAGGCACAGCCGGACCCCCCCGCTTGGCTCCGCAGCCGCCGGAACGACACCGAATCTCTGAGTGTCCCTCCTCCCCTCCTCCTCCTCCTCCTCCCCTTCTTTTCTTTCGGGTGAGTGAAAGGTAACGTTGACACCACCCTTCCTCTGGGCTGCTGCTCTCTGAGGCTGCCTGGAGCAGCTCAGGGGAGCAGAGCGCTGGTGTTATACAACTGCGCCGGAGGACGTTGCACAATCCCCACTGTCCCGCTCGCGGACTCTGCCAAGGCTCCCTCGTCCTGCCATGAGCATCCTGGGCTGGGAATTCGGCTCGGGGAAGGGTTTTGCTCCAGCAGCAGAGTTATCCCACGGACAGCCATCCTTGGCCTCGCCTCAGAGCGGGGGACACGTTCCGTTGGCCTGTTGGCTTTGTGACTTCTCGCTGTTCTTCCTGAGTCTTTGGCTCTTTGCTGGTGGGGTGGGTGAATAGCTGCAGGGAGACATCAGTGAGATGCTCCATGCACAGGGCTGTGCTCTGCCTGTTAGAAGGATCTGAAAGGTCTAAGCGAGGTCCTAGATAGTGGCAAGTGGTTGTTTTCACAGTTTGTTGATGCTCTGGCTTTGTTCACTAATAGTCAGCAAGGTGCAATCAGGTGCTGGTTAGAATCATAAAATCATGGAGTTCCACCCCCTGCCATGCCTTCCACTAGACCAGGTTGCTCCAAGCCCAGTCCAGCCTGGCCCTGATCATCCCCAGAGGTAGTTCATCCCCAGAGGTAGTTCATCCCCAAAAGTAGTTCATCCTCAAAGGCATACCCAGCCAGCCAACTCCAAATCTGATTTGGAGTCGAACCTTCACTAACACTGCTGTGGTCAGAGGGTGAAAAGCAGATGGCCCTTGGATTTGGGGACCTGGCCTTGCTGAGGGAGCAGAGTGTCTCACAGCCAAGCCATAATCTGGACCTGGAGATTAGCTCCCTAAGTCTTGCCATGCAGCTTCGTTTTTAATGTGCCTCCTGTGTTTTGAGCCCTCCTGCTCAGTCAGGGCCTGGCCACCAATGAAGGCAGAGCAGCATTTCCCCTCCCCTGCCACCTCTGCCCAGAAAGGAGAAGCAAACACTGATTTGTGTAAGTCTGAGCTCAGTGCTGTGCATCACAGTGCCAGGATCCCATCCTTTGGGCTCATTATACTGGGCCCAGGATAATAAACGTGCCAGAAATATTGGTGTGTCATTCCCTCTGTCCACACAGGATGGGATCCCGTCGTTGGGTTGATGGCATTGGGGCTGGACATGGGAATTCATGGCTCCCACTTTCCATCCCCTCCTTGTGGAAACCCTGGAGCAGTGCGTAGCTTTTCTGATTTTTCCCCTCCAGAGGAGCTGTTACCTCGAGGCTCTTCCCTCCCCAGGGCAGGTGAGGAGTGAAGAGAGCAAGGCACTGACTGATCACTCCCCTCCAAAAGGCCCCGCTTGCCAGAGGTTCTTGCTTCCAAAGCCCAACTGGTAAATAAGGCATCACAGGCATTTGAAGCAGTGCTACAAGGGAATCCCAGCTGTAAAATCACCCCCAATTCAAATCCTTTCCAAATCCAAAATCTCTTTAGCAGAAGGGTTGTTAACCATTGGCACAGGCTGCCCTGGGGCAGTGATGGAACTACTGTCCCTGGGAGTGTTCAGACAACCTGTGGATGTGGCACTGGGGGACGTGGTTGAGTGGTGAACGTGGTGGGGTTGGACATTATGATCTTACAAGTCTTTTTTCCATGATTCTGATTAGCAATTCCATGATTCTGATAACTGCCTGGCCCAAGCTGCCCATGGCCCCTCGGCTATAGGGGAACCTGTTATCCCCTCCCAGACCAAAAAAACCCCAAATTGTTCATGCAAACCCCCCCAGCCTCGAGGTCCCTTCGCTCTCCCATTTGCCTCCTGCTTTTATTTTAAGCTCCTGCCACCGTTTCCCTCGTTCCTGTCCTCAAATGCCCCCGGGGAGGAACTGCTTTCGCTCCCCCGCCGCACGGACAATTCAGCACCTCCGCTCTGCCTTTTCTTGGCAAGGAGAAACCCAACAATTGCCACGAGGATGGAGCTGACGTCACACAGCCCGTGTCTGCGGCATTTATAGCACATATAGGTCACGGTGGGAAGTTGGTCTTCCTGGGGTTTGGAGCTGCTTGGAGTGTTTTCCAGCGCGGGCCCTGGGGCGTTTGGGGTTTTATTTTGGCCGGGACACCCCCCTTGGCCCGTTGTGCCTCCTGTCCTGCCCTCAGAGGCAGCGGTTTTGATAGTCCCTCCCCGGGCTGTTTGTTGTTTGCAGCAGCAAAAAAAGCATCGCAGGCCGTGTCCTGCAGCGTGTCACAGTTCAGAAAGGGCTCATCTGAGCGGCACCCATCGCCCTCCTCGAAGCTGCCTTGGAACCACCAGGGCGGGATTTCCCCTGGAAGTGACCGCTTGGGCGGACGTGGGGACAGCAGGAGTGGCAGGAGGCAGTGAGGTCAGGCTGTGCTGGGGTGGCTGCTGAGCTTTGGCAGGGTTGGTGTGGGCAAGGCTGAGCCTTCGCCCCAGCAAAGGAGTTTGGGCTCTGCGGGGCAGGGGGATGAACCCAAGGCACGGAGCTGTGCGAGGGAACTCATCTCCTGCAGCAGCGCAGGAGCAGCACTTCCAGCTGGGGGTAGTGTGGAGGGTGTTCAGCCATCTCACTCCACAGCCCAAATGGTGTGGGGTGCCAGGGCTGGGTCCTGTTGGAACAGGAGGTCTTCTGCTCACAGACAACAGATAAAACCTCTGCTGAAAAGTAGGTTTTTTGGTTTTTTTTTTTTTTTGCCTTTTAAGTAAGCTAATTCACTATTAAATGCCTTTTTCGTCTTGCTTTGTGCCCAGGTGAGCTCCTTTGCTCGGGCTCTCTGGTGGCTTTGGGGGGAGAGTCCCCTCCTGGCCCGTGCTGCGATTCCCACCCCCAAAATTTGTTGTGTCCTTTCTCGCTGGTGAGCTGAGGCTGCTCGTGGGGGAATTGCTTTGATCGGGGGAAGTTCATCACGTACATTTGAAGCTGGCTGAGCAGGGAGTTTTTCAAAGAGTTACAAGCTGGTGCATGTAACAAATTTTAAGTTATAGACTGGTGAACAAAGCAAATGGATTCTCCCCGGAGGGAGGCGAGTCCGGATCCCCTTTGAAAGGCGCTTTAAACAACGCTCAAACTTGGATACCTGTGGCAACAGCACTGAAAGTCATAAATTCTCTGAAAGCTGGGGTTGTCTCTGTAAATTGGTGCTGTGGGGGAGCTGTTTGAAGGTTTAATTAGTTACTGTGTGCAGGCAGCCCTGCCTTAGGAAGCCCCGAGCGGGCCGGGGAGGATCTGGTGCCCTGGTGGGAGCAGGATGGGGGTGCTGGGCTCCACTCTGCTGGCAGCGAAACCGTGGAAGGTGGGGCTGGGAAGAGCCAAGCACAGCCTTCCTGTTGCCATGCTGTCAGCAGTCTCAGGCTGCAGAAACCCGTTTGCAACTGTTTTCCATAGCGAGGAAAGCGGGAGCTTTTATTAGCAAGGCTGTATCACGTTTTCCTACAAACTGCCTCGAGTTCCCACATGTTTTGCTTGTGCTGAAGTGGGGAGTGCTGGGCTGCACTCGCTGTTTTGGTGGATGATGAGAGGCAGACGCGAGGTGTGCAGTAGATGGGGCTTGGTGTTTTGAGCTGGCACTTCCCATGGCAGTCCAGGCTCCAGGCTGGAGCGTGCGTGTGTGTGACCATCCTAGTGCCACCAAGCACGGAGCCACCACCACAAAAGAGGCAGAGCAGGAAGGTTCACTGGCCAGCCCCTTGGTGTGACCATTTCAGTTTCAAAGTAAATGTTGCTGTTGAGCCGTTACCAAAGGAAATCAAAGGAGAGCTGGGGCTGTTCAGACCGGAGCAGAGAAGGATCCAGGGAGACCTTGGAGCCTCTTCCAGTGCCTGAAGGGGCTCCAGGAGAGCTGGAGAGGGACTTTGGACAAGGGATGGAGGGACAGGACAAGAGGGAATGGCTTTAAGATGAAGGAGGGGGAGGGTTAAGTGGGATATTGGGAAGGAGTTGTTGGCTGTGAGGGTGGGCAGGCCCTGGCACAGGTTGCCCAGAGAAGCTGTGGCTGCCCCTGGATCCCTGAAAGTGTCCAAGGCCAGGTTGGACGGGGCTTGGAGCACCCTGGGCTGGTGGAAGGGGTCCCTGCTCATGACTGGGAGTGAAACTGGATGGGATTGAAGTTCCCTTCCAACCCAAACCACTCCATAATTCTCTGGAGAAGCCTTGCCATGGACAGGTCAAGCTTGCAAGGCTGTGAGGTCTCAGTAGCCTGGAAGGAGACAGTCCCTGCAGCCCCCACTGCTCTCCAGCGCTCTGGAGCATTTCCATTCCTGCTGCTGGCAGAGCCCACTCCTGGGGTGTAGGAAGATGCTGCCAGGTATGCCAGGGATACCCTCAGGATGCTGCAGTCCCGACTTTTCCAGTATCAAAGCCTGGAGGACTTTCAGTGATGTTCATCTCCCGCACGCTGGTTGGGCTCTCTGCCTTGGTTTAGTCTTTGCCTTTGGGAAGCTCCTGTTCTTCTCCCTCTCCCCTTTCTGCTCCCTGTTTCTCCCGTGGGGTGCATCCCATTAACCAGGATCCAGAAAGCAGGGTCTGGAAGGAAAGACTTTGGAGGGCCCAAAAACTGGGAGTGCAGGTCTGCAGGAAATAGCCAGTGAGGGGGAGCAAATGGCAGGGGAAGATCTTCTCACCTGTGTCCCTTAATCCAGGGCCACATCCCAGTCTCATCTCTGATCCTCCTGCCCTGGGTTGCTTGTTCCTGCTCCCAGGGCTGCCCCACATGGGCAGAAGGTTCTCTGTGCCTTTGCAGTGAGCTTGAAACAGAATCCCAGACTGGTTTGGGTCAGAAGGGACCTTAAAGCTCATCCAGTTCCACCCCCTGCCACAGGCAGGGACCCCTTCCACTAGCCCAGGGTGCTCCAAGCCCCGTCCAACCTGACCTTGAAATAAGAAGGTCTCTCTCACCCCCACAGTCAATTTTTTCCCCTTGGATTTTATTGTGACACTGAGAGTGAGGGTGTCCTGTCCTGCCAGAGACATGGGGGGTCTCTGATGGACACAGGAGGGGCGAGGTGGGGAAGGGAAGGACCAGGGTGACCATGCTGTGGGAGTGCCCTGGCAGCAGCTCAGCTGGGGAGAGGCAAATATAACCCAATCCCTGCCTTGGGGTGTTTCTGACTTCAGGGGCTTAAGGGGTGCCTGTTTTCAGGGTAAGGTATTATTTCTGGGGGTTCTTTTGTTTTTTCTCATTCATCTCCCACCCTGGAGAAGAGTCCTCCTGACCGGATTTGAGATTTTGAACTAGGAAAGAGCACAGAGAGTGCTGGGGGTGCCAGAGCTGCGCTGAGAGAAGTGACAGCTTTTGTTTAGAAACTGCCAATTTGCCACAGACCTTGTTTAAGCACAGTTTTAACTTTGCCAGAATTGCTGAAGCAGTGCAGTGCGCTCTCTCTTCCTGGCAGAGCTCTTTCCTTCCTTTGATGAGGCAATTCCTACCAGTGGAGCTGTGCCTGCTGGAGGGGCTGGGATGGGATCAGTGTCTTATGTAAAAATCACGTGCCTGGTCCGAGGCTGAGGTGAAGCTGGGCTTGGTGTGAAGCTTCTGTGTGTCCAAAGAACCAGCTACAAGCCCCAGCACCTGCTGGTCTTTTAATGAGAGGAGCTGCTGGGTAGTAACCAGTGAGTAAAGAGAGCGGGTTTACATCAGATATTGGGAAGAAATCCTTCCCTGTGAGGGTGGGGAGGCCTGGCACAGGTTGCCCAGAGCAGCTGTGGCTGCCCCTGGATCCCTGGAAGTGTCCAAGGCCAGGTTGGACGGGGCTTGGAGCACCCTGGGCTGGTGGAAGGTGTCCCTGCCCATGGCAGGGGGTGGAACGGGGTGAGCTTTAATGTCCCTCCCAACCCAAACCATTCCCTGCTGTCACTGCCCTGTCCATCCTGCTCTCTCCTCCACTGCCAGGTCTCCGTGTGGGTGCTCTCCAGAAGGCAGGACACTGGGATTTGGTGCTGGAGGCAGCAGCTCTGCCTCAGCCCCCCTCAGATCCCGCTCTCCCGGCACTGCCCGAGCGGCGCGTGCCGGCTCAGCCTCCCGGCTCGAGGCCTCCACGCTTGTTGTGCCCTTTCCAAAAGGAGAGAGATGGCTTTGGAAGGGGCCCAGCAGGCCTGGCAGGCGTTTCTGCTGGACCTCAGTGCTGCTAATTTCCAATGCTGCATGCCCTGTGGGGTGCCCCGCTCCAGCACGTGTCCCGCGTGTGACCAGCTCCTCGACCTCTTGCACCTCCCCTCGTCCGTGTTTGTGTGCAGCGAGACTCAAATTGCAATTATTATTATTATTACTATTATTATTATTTTGAGACAACAAACGGGCATCTTCAAGGGGTGGATTTAAAGCCAAGTGGGGTTTTGATGCTCTGGGGAGCTTCCTCTCTCACCTGGGACTCCCCCCCCCCCCCGGTGTTAACTCAGCTGAAGGATGTGCCACTCGTGCATTTCTCAGCTCACCAGCACCCAAAGGCACCAGTGCAGGTGAGGTTTTCAGCGCTTTTCTAACATAAGGGAGGGAGACCTGGGAGACCCTTGCAGGGCCCAAAGGGGCTCCAGGAGAGCTGGGAGGGACTTTGGACAAGGGATGGAGGGACAGGACAAGAGGGAATGGATTCCCATTGCCAGAGGGCAAGGTTAGATGGGAGATTGGGAGAGATTATTCCCTGGGAGGGTGGGCAGGCCCTGGCACAGGGTGCCCAGAGAAGCTGTGGCTGCCCCTGGATCCCTGGAAGTGTCCAAGGCCAGGTTGGACAGGGCATGGAGCACCCTGGGCTGGTGGAAGGTGTCCCTGCCCATGGCAGGGGGTGGCACTGGATGGGATTTACTGTCCCTTCCAATCCAAACCGTTCCATGGTTTTATCTGCCTGTTGGATTCCCAGCTGTGTAGATCAGGATTATCCTGCCTTCTCCCAGCACCTCCAAAGAGCTGAGAGCACAGCAGGAAGGTGTTATCCCAGAGACTCCAAGGAAGGGCACTGACCCACCCACCTGGCACTGTGTGGTGGGGACGAGACCTGGGCAGCGTCAGGGCTGGGTGCTGGTGTGTCCCTGGCACATCCCCAGGCTGCCAGCCCAGCTGGATCCGTGCAGGTGCCTCGGTGTGGTCAGCCTGGGAAGCGAGGATGGACCGTGACCCACTTGGTGTCCCTTCCTCCCGAGGGCAGGCGGAGGGGCAGGCGCTGAGCTCTGCTCTGGGACCAGGGACAGGAGCCAGGGAAGGGCTGGAGCTGTGCCAGGGGGGTTGGGATGGATCTCAGGGAAAGGTTCTTCCCCCAGAGGGTGGTGGGCACTGCCCAGGCTCCCCAGGGCAGTGGGCACGGCCCCAAGGCTGCCAGAGCTCCAGGAGCGTTTGGACAACGCTCTGAGGGACAGGGGGGGATTGTTGGGGTGTCCTGGGCAGGGCCA
>NW_020957521.1:0-2262 GCF_003031625.1 Empidonax traillii | reverse complement strand
AGGCTCCTCAGTGCCCCGTTAACATTGTTATACAAAGCAGCAGTGTGCCATTTAATTAGGAAAAATACGCACTAACCTCTACCATATGTTGCTCTTCTCCTCGTATTTGCATTTGAAAGTCCAGCTGAATTTCAATGTGAGACTGGATTTTATCCAAATGATGAATGGCCTGGGAAGCTGTGGGAAGGTAGATGTGCCTCCCCGTTGCATATGGTTGGTTGGTTGGGGTTTTCTTTCCACTTTTAAATTAAAAAACTGGGTTCCTTGACTTCTCGTCCTGCTCACACCTCTGCTCCAAACCCTGCAGTGGGTTTGTCTGGCTGGGTGGGCATTCCTGAGCATTCTGAGGGGCAGGAGCTCCAGCCACCCCTGAGGGACAGATTGGATTTACTCCTAAGTAAATCCTTACACCTCTGCTCTGGAGCCAGGCTGGGACAGCTGGGGGGGTTCACCTGGAGAAGAGAAGGCTCCAGGGAGAGCTGAGAGCCCCTTGCAGGGCCTAAAGGGGCTCCAGGAGAGCTGGAGAGGGACTGGGGACAAGGGATGGAGGGACAGGACACAGGGAATGGCTTCCCAGTGCCAGAGGGCAGGGATAGATGGGATATTGGGAAGGAATTGTTGGCTGTGAGGGTGGGCAGGCCCTGGCACAGGTTGCCCAGAGCAGCTGTGGCTGCCCCTGGATCCCTGGGAGTGTCCAAGGCCAGGTTGGACGAGGCTTGGAGCACCCTGGGCTGGTGGAAGGTGTCCCTGCCCGTGGCAGGGGGTGGAATGAGATGAGTTTTAAGGTCCCTTCCCACCAAACCATTCTGGGATTCTCTGATTCCCTTCATTTTCCCAGCCCACCATCAGGTGTTGTCGGTGCCTGTGCCCCTTGACTTGTTTCCTGGCACTCAGGGCTTTAGGAAAGGGCACCACCCACAGCTCCTGAGTTGGGGGCTGAAGTTTTTGGCTTGGCTTTTTTGGTTGGAGCAGTGGCAGCTCCAAACCTCTTCCCAGCCAGGGCCATGGCTTGGGGCAGAGTTCCCCAACCACCATAAAACAGGAGCAGAGCCATCGCTCCTGCTGGAAGTTTTAGGAGCCACGTGGTTGCTGAGTCCTCACAGCACATCCCCACATCTCTCAGAGCTGCCTGGACTCTTTTTTTTAACTGGATTTTTCTCCTCATTTAAGCTTAGTGAAGCTCTGTGACACACTCAGCATTACACTGCTGAGCTGGGTGTGCTCACACTGCTCTTAGTGACCTTTTACCTCACCTACCTGGCAAAAAAAAACCCCCAAACCCTTAAAAATCACTTCATATCCTGATGATTTCACATCCTCTGCAAATGTGTCGTCAGAGGGTGGCCTGGGTGCTGGGCTGGCCCTGCTGCTCGCAGGGGGAGCTGGTTGCTTCAGGTTTCTGACTTTTGTTCTCCTTTCTCTTCACCCCTCAGCGATCAGTTCAATCTTTAAGACAATTTTTGTTGTTTTTTTTTTGTTTTTTTGTTGTGTTAATGCAGCTGAACTAATATGATTACATTTCCAGATTTGGGTAATGGAATAACAAGTCAGGAAGCTCTTTTTTTTTTTTTTTTTAGAAAAAAAAAGGAGAATTTATGTCACTTCCAAATTATCCAAGTCTCCAGTTGGGAAGCTCTTTCCTTTTCTCAGTTAGTTGCCCAGAGAGGTTGTGGACTCTCCATCCCTGGAAGTGTCCAAGGCCAGGTGGGATGGGGCTTGGAGCAACCTGGGCTGGTGGAAGGTGTCCCTGCCCATGGCAGGGGGTGGGATTGGGTGGGATTTAAGGTCCCTTCCATCCCAAACAATTCCATGAGTCCCTGTTCTACCCTTGGCACGAGGCTGCTGTGGCCATGGAGCAGCACCCCAGTGCTCTGTACTCTGTGCTGCGGGCATGGAGCAGCCACAGGGTTGTCCTGGGTACCCAAAAAGATGGCTCTTCCCTTTTCCCTGAGAGCTGCCAGGCCAGAGGGGCCACATCCCTGTCCCTGGGCTGTGTTTGGGGCAGAGGCTCCTGCACATCCTGGAAGGGTTTCACCGCTGTCTTGAGGTGTCTTGGCTTTGCTCATCCCTGTGCTCGCACTCACGTTCAGAGGAGGGATCTGGAAAACAGCTCAGCCAAACCATCCTGCAATGGCAACTTCCTTTCTGAAAAAGAGAAGGATGTTGTGGAGTTGGTGGCTTCCCATTATTTTCCCCAATTTGAGCTTTCTCGCCATTGGTCCCCACGGTGTCTGCAGTGTCAGAAGGATCTGAAGCTTGGGG
>NW_020957520.1:20874-27307 GCF_003031625.1 Empidonax traillii | reverse complement strand
AAAATATAGTATATTATCTCTCCTGGAAAGAAGTTTGAGCCTTCCATCAGTATTTTTCAGTAATATCTATTTATAATCCTTATTTGGATGAATGGTGATCTGGAAGAGTTTTGATGATGTTTTAGCTTTGCAAAGATTTTCAGCATAAAACACTTTACAGCATGTTGTATATTACATGTTCAGGCTAGAACAGTTATCTATTTTAGTTTTTTATGTCATTGTGTAGTAGGTACCATGTGTTTTTTTGTAATTAAGAAGGCATTTGATATAGAAGATGTAGAATAGGTAAAATTATGGTGAGTCTATTCAGAGCAAATGAGATTAGAAAGGAAATCACTGTAACCTGTCACTAGTGGAGGAATAAGAGCAACAGTATTTGCAGGTAATGAGGTGTATATGTTTTCGCAGAGGAACCGTTTGAGTGTTCCATATCCATAAGTACTCTTATGTTAGGTTAATAATTCTTTTTTTTCCTTTTTTTTCCTCCATCTGTCAGCTTAACAATGATAAAGAGAACCAAATTATATCTAAAATTTGATCAAAAGTCATTGGTCAATGTTCAAAGTACAAATATACAAAAAGATTGGATAATTAGCTAAAGGACCACTATGGTAACACTTGTGTTTGTTTTCTGGATATATTTGTTGAAGCTTTCTTTGATCTGGATTATTTTTTTAGTGTATCCTTTTCTTACTGATAGGTTTTATTTTGATAATTTGAATAGTTTGTTGCGAAAAAGGAATCTATATTATGTTTTCTGTTTTTGTGTGAAAACTGAATGCTTTTATGTTGTGTTATCACATAGGAGGAGCTGCATGCTGTGCAGCAGGACGTAAAGCCTTCATCTTGAGGATACCAATGGTATGGACTAAAAGAATTAATCAAGAAATGCATTATCTTATTCTGTGCTTGAATGTGGGAGTGAGATCTAAAGGATTCTAGCTATTTCAAGAACCATCCTGATGTTTGTGTTTACCTCCAACAGCAGAGCTAACCTAAAATTAGAATTTATTTCTGGTTTTACAGTAGGTGCTCAGCTACAGTAATTCCTAGTATTTTGTTGCTTGGGGTTTTTTTTTTATTAAAATTGCAGATATATATACTCTGCTTCAGAATGATATGAAAAGAAACTTGTTTTTCTACAACAGTTCGCTTCCAAGAAACCAGACCTAAGGAAATATAACAGGTTGGAGAATCTAATGTTGGAATAAGTTGGTATGCACTGTCAAACAATTGTCAGAATCACATCTAACTTAATATACTTCAGCATGGTGGCTCTGGAAACTTCATTTCTCTCAGATGATTTATTACATCTTTGCTGTAGCATTCAGTGTTGAATAAAAACTTGTAATCAAAATTGGACTAGTAGTTTGCCCCACATTCATTTTTTTCCTAGGGACTCCTCTGAGCTGGAAAGAGTGAGAACTGTGGAGTGGGTGTGTTATTATTTCAGCTCCTGCTTTGATCCTGTGCAGCAGAACACACTGCTCTGCAGGTAGAAGTGTTTTAGTCAGGAACTTGCTTCTTTCGTTTAGAAATCTTCTTCAGGTGATGCAAAGATAATTGAACATTTGCTTGAAGTTGAAACTCTGTTCCTAATGGAAGTCTTTTAACAGGAGGAACTCCCATTCACGTGGAAACAGGGTAGACACAGAAGGGAGAAGAGGGAAGGGGTACTGGTGTTTTTCTTGTCTACATAAGGTTGAAGCTGTTAATAATGAAATTGAAAAGACAAGACAGTGTTCTCGATATAAAAGTTGTGAAATTATGAAGGAACTGCTGCTCATGGAATTAGGACAGGAGAGAGGAGCATGTAATGTAAAAAGAAAAATCCAAATTATCAGGCTGACTAAGTAAGGAGGAAGGGAATTAACTAAACAAGAAATGGCCTAATTTATAGAAATAACAGCTAGATGCCTCTCTGGAGAGGAAAAAATATGAACAACAGATGTCTTGGAGGATCTCTGAAGACCCAGTGCTCAAGAATTGTTTGGGAAATTACGTGTGTTGTTTTCAGTTTGTCTAGAGTTCCCTTTTAGCTACAGCAATAAAACTGAGGAGCAAAGTGTATGGAAAATTTCAGTTACATTTTATCTTACTTCAGTTCTGGCAGCTATCTCTGAATTGTAACAGTATTAAACAGTAGAGAAATAAGTATTTCTGGGATTAGGCATCATTTGATCGAACATAGATAATTTATGATGAGACTAGTTGCACCCTTTGAGCCCATATTTTTCTCTGCTGTTTTTTAAGGGAGGAATTCTTTTAGTTCTTGGAGTCTAACTCCTTTTAGTTAACTGTACATCTCCAAAGACTGAATTGTGAACCTAGAGCAAGGATGGAGGGGAAAATCCAAACTACTGGCCATTATGGAAGAAGAGAGAGTTCTGAGGAAGGTAGAGAACTAGTTGTTGTCCTCGTGGTCTAAAGCCCTCATATTTGAACAGGCTCATTCCCATCAAGGGATAAGAGAAGGTGTTTGTGTCCTGAAAATGTATCAGAGACACCTATCAAAGGGAGTCTGCTTCAATTTAGTTGGGTCTAACCAAAGGAAATGTAAGACTAGATACCTCTTTTTTTCTCGGGTTCACATTTGAAGGCTCTGTATGTGTGTGTTTGTGCGTATTAGTGCATGTGTCTCTAGCAGAGAAGAAATCTGCCAGGCATACGATTGTTTAGAAGAGATTATTTTATACCCTTCTCTGAAGACCTAGTGCCTTTCACAGCTGATTATTGTTTGTACCTAGAAGGAGTGGTAGAAATGCCTTGATTGTCCAAATGAAAGTGTTTTTTTTCAGATCTTTTTGTGGCTCCTCTCCAGTTTAGTTATTTTGGATCCTTCCTGCAGAAGCCAAGACCCAGGGGCTGAGAACTGGTTTGCACTTGAGTCCTGCCTTAATATGGAATGAGAAGAAAAGAACTTGGATGTGGACCTGTACATGCACCTGGTTCGGAAGACCATTGGCAACTTAGTCATAGCAACTTGAATAATTAACTGGGTGGGCCAGAAATGCCATAAGAGACATGAAGTTAAGGGGAATTCCAAATGTTATGTTTTGGGTTTTTTTGTCAAGCCAAAATATCGAGCCCACTGTAAGATTTCAGCAAAACTATATCCTTACTGTAATTTCAGGTGGATAAAAAGGTGTTGACTCAAATGCTTTTTTCTCTTAGTGCTCTCAACTTTCTAACACTTCTTTGAAATATTGCAGATTTTGTGAACACAGTATGGTATAAATGGCTTCCCAAAGGGATTACAGTAGGTTCTTCATCCTGCACAAGCAAGCTTGATATTCCACAGAGACTGCACCAAAGTCAGGGCCATTACTTAACAAGTCCTGCTGAGCAAGATGAGAGTCTCATCAAAGCAAAAAATGAATCAGTGATTCAGGATCTAGCTAAATAGGAAAAGGTCTGAGTTGAGCTGAACACAGGAACAAAAATGCAACAAAGGGATATTTAAGGGAGCAACTCTAGTTCTTTTAATTTAAACACTTATCATTAGTCTAGTACTCTGCAGGTATTCCTAGGCTATATAAATGCACCAGAGGTTCAAAATTAGCTTTAAGTTTTACAGATAAGTGACAGAGATTATGCTCTGGCATATCGTGCTTGTCCTTTTTCCTAAGATCTTGGTCAAATTATTTGGTTCACATAAATTAAGCAGTAATGGAAGTGCTTTTTCTTTGCAGAGCACTTTTTAGGATTTTGAAGGTCTCAAAGAGATCAGAGGACATTTTGAGGAGTGCAAGTTATGACAATTTGTTGACCTCTTGGGTTCTTCATGGTAACCTAGTGATCAGTGAGCAGCAAAATCCAGTTATATCACAGCTACAGTAAACAGCTCACAAACAAATGGGGGTCTGAGATGGCAGAGGAAAGGTGTTAAATCTGAAATACTTCCTAGTCAGCAACAATTGCTTCTGTTTTCATGATGATAATTGCATTTGTTTTACATAGAGATAAAATTGTGCAACTGTTTCTCTGGTAAAAATAAGCAAGGTAAAGACACAACTGAATTCTCCCCCAAAAGCTTCAACCCCTCATCCTTCCTCCACTACAAAACACAATATTATAGATATTTTTTCTCCATTTTCTTCCCTCTTTTACTTTTATCTCTTGACTCTGCAAAATTTACCTTTCAACTTGTTCTTGTCATCTCTTAAATATTCCGAAGCCCACCTTACCAGTTCCTGAATTAACACGCTGCCCTGTCACTGCAGTTAATGCTGGTGCCTTTTTTGTTAAGGTTACCAAAGCAGTGCTTATCTGGCGGTGCATAGAGGATCCGTAGATCAATACTAGACCCTCCATCCATAGGTCTGTTGCCCTCACTGTTGTCAAGATTCCCTCACAGATACCGGTAGGATTCTTCTCCTGGCTTCATAACATTTTTTGACTAGAAGGTGTTATAATAGAGAATCAGAACCAGTCAGAAAACCTCACACTGTGTTGGATGTTCTTGCTAACTGTAGAAGACTATCCGTGTACCAATGGCTCTGGATTTTCTTCCCATATTAGGAAGTCTTTTTTGTAGTAGAATACATAATAGATCAAATAAAATCTGGTAGTCTTCTGTCATACATAGTTACGTGAATTTAAAGAAAGTGTGTAGCAGGTACTACTCCTCCTCTGGCTCTTCTACTGGGCATCTTAGTCATGTAGTGAACTGTCCCTGCTTGAGACATTAGGTCAGTGGTTTTATCAGGAGACAGTGTGTTCAACTAGTAGACATTAGTAGATATAGAAATGTCTGTGAGCTTGCCAAGTGTGGATGCAGTGCTAGTATGATCTTAATATTGTGGTGAAGTAAAACCCCAGTGCATGGTGCTCCCATAAGCCACCTTTCCTTTCACTTTCATTTCATTGGAAAGATGATAATGGAGTACAGGTCCACTCTGGTATGGTATGAGGTCTGAATGACAAGTGACCAGCACTATGGAGAGTGTTGTTATGCATGCTACTTGGTCTAGCAGGGAAACCTCATAATGGTCAGCTAGGTTTCAGAGGGAAAGCATTTAGCAGTCATTGCACTTATTTAGCTAATTCTAATTGCATTGCAGGAGAAGGCATGGTAACTTTATTTGGCGATAGAAAGAGACATTTTGCACACTACTCTGTTTAATATGCCAAGGTCTGAGATTTCAGGGGAGGGGTGGCAGTTAGATTGTTTCCTCCCACTGACCTTTCCCACTGGAGGAATTGCTGGTTATATTAATTCTACCAAAGAAATAGAGCTTTATCACTAGAGACAAAGAAACTAGGAAAAGTAGCTTTATGTGTGCAATTCTAGCTTTTTCAGAAGAAAAACCTTGGGGGGAAAAGCTAATCTGCTTTCTACATGTTCAAAATATTTGTGGTTTATCACTTGACTTGATGCCTCAAATAAAGACAACAAACATGGTTTTCCAATGATTATCTAAGTTTGAGTTCAGTGCAATTAGAAAGACCATCAACATTAAGCTCCTTTAAATCAACTTCTTGACTCTCCTCCTTAAGTTGAGTCCTGGTAGAATAAATCCATCAATGCAAAATTGAGTAGCTTTCAGTACAGGTGTGTGCATAAATATTTAAAGGTAAAATAGATCAAATGAATAACAAAGAGTTCCTAGAATGGATACATGTGCCTAAAACAAGAAAGCAGTTCTTTAAATACCTTTTTGAAAAGCCTGTTAATAAGCTAACTAAATAATTGATCGAGTGAAGTAAAACACAAGAGTAATAAAATAACCTGCAATATTGTGACATGAAGGACCCAGAAAAACTGTCTCATGGTAGGCCTGTGCTGGCGCTGTGACTTCTGCATTACAGCCTCCTTGTTGCCAAAATCAGCCATGATGAAAGTACACAGACCTGACATTGCTCTAGTTAGTGGCCATTTAACCTAAGGAAATTAAAAGAGTGAAGGGGCCATGGGACAAAAGGTATTTCAGCACTACAAATCTGAGATGAATATATAAGTTTGCAAATCCTGTTTAATCAGCTTATCAGAAATTCAAACTTTATAATCCATATGAGAGTACAGTGTCCTACATCCAAAGGGTATTGGTCAACTAACTGCCCCCAGTTATGGTTGTAGGTCCCGGATGTTGCTTGTTATATGCTTGACCGCGCTGGTCCTCATGAAGCGAGATGATCATTTTGAGGAACTTGGGAGGACATCCTAAACGTTCCAAAATCTGCCACAGACCTTTTCTGCTCACAGTATCGAAAGCCTTGGTGAGATCAACAAAGGTAACATAGAGTCAAGTCAGATATGGGGACACACTTTCTGAGCCATTTCCAATAGCTAATGGTGTGAAGCAAGGCTGCGTTCTCGCTCCAACCTTATTCACGATCTTCTTCAGCATGATGCTCCAAAGGGCCACAGCAGACCTCGATTTTGAAAACGGTGTCTACATTCGATATCGTACCGATGGGAGCCTTTTCAATC
>NW_020957520.1:14135-19665 GCF_003031625.1 Empidonax traillii | reverse complement strand
CGAGGAGAAAAGACAACGCAGAAAGAATCGCGTCTTGTCGATATCACCTGGAGAGTCTTTCTGCTGTATGTTCTGCAACCGGACTTGTCTATCTCGCATTGGCCTTTTTAGCCATCAGCGCGCTTGTAGCAAGCGTGGGTAGAGCCCCTCTCAAATCTTCGTTCGCGAAGCCCAGCCATGATGATGATGTTATATGCTAATTGAGTGGCTCTGGATAACTGCTAATGGTGTTAATTTATGCTAACATTGCTCCACAGTTTAATTACCTTGGAGACCTGCAGGCTTTACTGTTATCACAGAAGAGGAAGCTGCTTGGGTGGCATGCCTGTCACCAGATCCAAGCCATTTATAAACCAACTAAATGTTTGATCTATGCTAATAATATAAATTCTTTGTAGAGCCAATTGAGAGAAAAGATTAATTTCTCTCAAGGTATCCCTTTTAGACACCTGTTTTAAGTATTTACTAGGAAGCATTTATGCAAGCCTACATCTTAATTGTCTAAGAGGCATATAGGTGCTAAAATTCTCAGGCAGCTGAAAGGAATTCATTATTATCTACTACCATTGCAGCAGAATGCTGTAGAAATCAGGGAGGGTTATTTTTACAAGCAGAACTTGCAGCTATAATTAATAACTTTATATTCTCAGTAATCTCTTTGAAAAGAGCCTCTTTTACTTTGAGAAGATGACCTAAATGTTTTAAGGAATAAAATATGAAAAGCTTGGTATGATTTTCAAGATTAAAAAGTACTTCGGATGGATATGATATCAAATATGTTGCCATCTCTCAATCTCAGCTAGTAAACATTTTAACTGGTGCAGATTTATTTCTGTAAGACAGAATGATGCTATGGTTTGAGATGGACAGTAATATCTTCTTCTTTGAAATAATGTTTAATTGTAAGATAACTGAATGGAATTTGTTTAACCTCAAACATTTAGAAGTACTATAAGAGACCATGAATGAAAACATCTGTAAATTTATCTATATGAATTCATCTAATTGAAAAGAAGAGCACACACAATTGCCATAGAGGTTATTGGAAAACTATAAATCTAGAAGAGCTGGATTGAAAACATGATGAGAAATTCGAGCTGAATTCCTGAAACTCCGAGGGAAACCATGCGAAATATGATTAGTGTTTCTTCCTTAAAATAGACCGTTCTATTAATAGAAGCCTGAAGTGGTGCATCCAGGCTGAAATGCTTTGGCTTGACATCAAAAGTAGCTTGCTCTCTGACATTTGGAAATATCTCTCAAAATTAGGGTAATGTTTAGACTTAGAATGCATTAGAAATTCTTTTCACTGGGATGCCTCTGATACTTTTGCATTGTTACCTAGGAATACAGAGAAGATAGTATTATGAATAAAAAGCAATGTTTTATACTAATGTCTTCATTGTTTTCTTTCTACCAGGGGTATAAAAATGTATCATGAGACAGCAGACTCCTACAGAACACAAATAAAGTGTAAAATTACCTACGACTTCTACATTTAGATGAATACAAGTATGCATCTGAAAATGTAAACACAGCTGTGTCTGGCTCTTTCTAAAGAGATTACCTAAAAATTTTGCAGTGCAAATGATGGATGGCTTCCTCTACAAACAAAAGTTCATTTTTCACTTTTTTAAAGTTTTCATTGACCTCTTCTAAAGAACTCTTGAAAATATTAGTTTCAGCTCTGGCATCTCTGTTTCTGGTACCATGCTGCCAACTACAGAAGCATTTTACTACATAACTTTGAACTCCTGAGCCTTGAGTGACATGCACTGCTTCTACACTCTTTCCCATTGCTCTCTGTAATCAGGATATTTGTACATCTGTAATGTTTTTCTTTTACAACAGAAAGAAATCCTTTTTTTCAGGGATATTGCAAGCAACTGTTCCAGCTGTGTGGTTTTTTACCTTAATAATTTTTTACGTGTGAACCAAGCCTTTTGCACGGTGAGTGTACTGCTATCCACTGAAGGCATGGATTGGTGAAGACAGCCTTCAGGATGTTATGCCATGACTGTGATCAATGCATTTAAATTATTTATTTATTTATATAATGTAACTTTTCACCACCAGGGACTTGATAAAATAGAATAAATAAATGTGGGATTGCGACAAGTGTGGTGGTGATGAGAATGAAGACTAAATGAAGAATATAAATGCCATGGCGTGTTTAAATTTTTCTTGCTGCTTATTGTGACAGTCATTATTTGGGACTGCGAAGCAAGAGAGGTAGCACTCTGCTTCTCCTTCTCTCCTGTGCATATGATATCACCATGAAAGGAGAATTTTGGGTGCAACAATACTCACTATATGTTATTATTGCAATCTCAATAAAATTACTGGAAAATGCCTGTTAGCAGACACTGTTCTTAGTGGCACATAAGCTAACAGGCCAGAGAAAACTTCTCTTGTTGAGGTTTGATACAAATTCATAGCTCTTTTAGGAAACATACTGAAAACTCTGGGCTATGCCATCTTTTGGTTCTGCCAGGAAAATTCTGTAGATGGGTTTGAGTGAGGGGACAGGTTCTTTGCTGTGATGCCCACCATCTCTTATGTTGCCACTTTGTTGTCTGTAGGGCTAGAATACTCCTTCCTCTTTCTCCGTTTTTTTTCCTGCAGGAACAAGTAGCAGCAGAGCATTAGGATGGTGAGAGGAAATCTTGTCAAAGGAGGGCCTTGCAGACACTTGTCACTATAGTTTTGGAGATATTAGGAGACACTCAGACACCTGTTTCTTTCAGGAGTACTGTTGTTCCCTACTTGCCAGGAACATTCTTCCTTTGCTGATAGGTGCCTCTGCATGTCTATTGGCAATTCAGGTCACTGTATCTTGATGCTATATGAAATAAAAGGTTTACTGCTAGCATAAAGAAAAAAATAAAAGCATTAATAATGACTTTTAGACCTTTTGGTACAAAATCAGTTCGAAGTAATTAAGAGTAAAGAGTAATTAAGAGTAAAGAGGATCATACTTCATACTGCCTTGTTTGTGCCTTGTCCAGAATGTCACACTGTCAAAAATCTCTAACCAAAATAATTAGGATTAAATCAAGGATATTTTCCTTTAACACCAGTGGCCTTTGAATGTGACAGTATTTAACACTGTGCGTGTATTATACAACACACTAATTTGCATAGTTTGTGAAGGCAGTGTTATGTACCATTCTCTAAGCACTGTAAGGGGTAATACCAATTGCAGTACATATTAGTTACATTCAGTGTAAGTTTGATTGAACTGTTAATTTCCATGTTAGTAAGAGTTTGTTTTGCTGATGTGTTCTTTGATTACTGAGACTTCTAGCCTTGCAAGACACTGAGGGTTACTAAGCTGCTTCCTATATTTTTACTCTCAGAGAATATATGTCTTGTTAAACCTTGGACTATTATAACTTGACTCCCTGTATTTTCTCTGCTTCTCGGCTGAAGTGCCAAATGCTAAAAAGGCTGCCTAAAAATACAGCCTGTAGACTTTTCTATTGATTTCAAGGGTAAAATGGGATTATCTCACTCTTGTTTAGTCAGCTCAGTTTTTCACTTTTGTCTTTCATATTTAATTTTCACATTCTGTTTTCTCTGTTTTGAATTTCTTCAATTTGAAATAATCCCATTAGGACTAAGGTCATGGACTAATAAGGCATTCTCTCTTGCTTATTTCTATTTATTAAGCATTCATCTGGAGTTAAAGGATGAAGTATAGATCCCTTGGAAAATGCCCATACATGCAGCCAGTTGTGAATCACATGTAAGTCTCCCCAAAGACCCCTGTGGTAATCACAAAACCTTAGAGAAATTGGCAGTAGGAAAGTGATTGACACAAATCTCTTTTTGGTAAGCTCATTATGCTGAATAAGACAACTTGTTTGCTATTTGAAGGATTTATATTCACTTTATTTGTAGGATTGCTACCAAGCATCCTCAGTGTCCAGGAGAGTCAGAGTGGTTCCAAGAGATACAGTTCCAGAGAAGGCTGGAGAAAGATATGTTCTTTTTTTTTCTTTAATGATGTTTTTCCTTTCCTGTTACTTTTAGAGGAAAATGCATGTAAGTGATGTCTGATAAAAATGGAAGTCTATGCCATAGGCTAGTAGTCTGCCAGCAGATTAATTACTCATATTTGATTTTGAGGATTGAGTACTGGAAATTATTGTATAGTGCTCTCTTGCAGAAATGACCAATAGCCATAATTTGGCTCTAAAATGTCTAACTTATGCCTGTGACATCAAAATGTCTGAAAACTTCATTGATTAAAACCAGTGATGCTTTAAAAGACTGTGACAAATAGGTCTGGTTTCTTTCCATTAAAAAAAAGACAAGCACACAAAATTTTAATTAAATATTGATGTACTATTTAAACTCTTTTCTTGTTTGAATTTGAAATCAAGACACTGAGAAAGACTGCACCTCCAAAATGAAATTCTGTATATTCGAACCTGAAAGTATGACAGAAATGTGTGCAGTATTACAAATAGAGCTGTTTTCAGAGTATTGTTTTCCCAGACAGTTACTTTTTTTTTTATCTTATAACATTTCTTGGAAATCCATTTATTAGATTAGGATGGACTGATACTTATTTTTAATTCCTAGAGGATGACATTCCGTTTCTTTCAGCTATTGCAAATGCAATGTGAAAGGACAGTTCTTGATTTGGGCTACAACATATATGGGACAATGAGAATGAGAGTCTGATCATATGCTCTTTGGAGCCTGGAGGGACTGAAGACCCTCACTTTTCTGTTTCTGTTAAGCCCCTGCTGGGCTTAATAGCAATTTACTGATGGAATATTAGCAGTGAGTCAATATCTTCAAAAGGGCAAAAGAGGAAAAGGATAAGGAATAATAATGCACACAAGTAAAACTTCCATAGGATTATACTTCTTGCTGTTGCCTGAAGGACACCCCTTACTGATAAATTTCAGACTTTAAATTGTCTGAGACTGGGTAAAATCTCAGCCAGTGTTCTACAGCTACATGAAGCAATGTTGTTAGAGACAATTGCCATGAAATATTTACAATTTTATCAAACACTTGTGATATGCTTTTTTTTTTTTTTAGTGGAAATAAATTCTGATAGGAATGTCATATAAAAATATTGTCACTGGCGAAGATTGCTTGAGCACTTCAAAGAAGGGAAAACATCAGACTCTCTCTATATTTTTGCCTTCACTGAATGAATTCAGGTTTTATATTTGATAGAATTGTTACTGCAGTTTCAGACTAACTCTTCAATTACAAATTTTTAGTCACTCTGTATTAGTCATCTGATGAACAGGTTCCTGGTTTAACCACAAATTTCATAGTAGTGCCTTTTTCTTTTTTTTTTTAATTCTGTTTAAATAATGAGGAATAAGAAGTATGAGCAGTTCCCAGCCAAGCATCCAACCAACTATTTGCCCATATTTATTAATATTTTCTGTGTAATGAGTAGTCTGGTGGGTTTTTTTCCCATACCATACTTAAAAAATGCTTCTAGCAATCCATGACTCATGACTTTGTAGGACAATGATGATACCTACTGGTCAAGTTT
>NW_020957520.1:6812-13478 GCF_003031625.1 Empidonax traillii | reverse complement strand
TAATTCTGTTTAAATAATGAGGAATAAGAAGTATGAGCAGTTCCCAGCCAAGCATCCAACCAACTATTTGCCCATATTTATTAATATTTTCTGTGTAATGAGTAGTCTGGTGGGTTTTTTTCCCATACCATACTTAAAAAATGCTTCTAGCAATCCATGACTCATGACTTTGTAGGACAATGATGATACCTACTGGTCAAGTTTAAGAAATAGGAGAATGTGCCTGATTAGCTTAGTCCTTATGAGAGAACGAAATAATCCTTCAAAATAGAGCATGAATATTAAAATGGCAAAAAGATAAACTGAGGACAATACAATATTGAGAAGCAAAAAAAAAAGGAGCTTTATCAAGGGAAATTTAAGAAAATTTGAAGGTGAAGCTGTCACAGAGAAACCAATGGAGAACCAGTAATTCCCTCATCAGTAATTCACCCATAGTTAATGGTTTGCCTGCTATAAATAATGTTTTATAGAGGATGTTAGTTCTCATCTTTTCATGGTCTAGCAGCTATTTCTGATGGCTTAAAGCTGCACTTGAATAAAGACTTGGAAGAAGAAAGCTTGCCAGCTAACAACATGTTTTTGTTGTAATAGCTGGGGATTTTGATTAAAAAAGATAGTCCAGTTTTGTGATGACATGGAGGAGAGGGTTCTGACCAGTTTATTCAGCACTGTTAAGGATGTGAAACTGTTGAATTTTTTAAGTGTTCTGTTATTCACCCACCAGCCAATACAGTATTCATCACATATGATCTACTCTGTCAGAAAGAAGATGGGAAACTTGTTAGAGAAGTCAATTCTTAACGACTTCAGTCTCTAAAGGCAATGAGGGTGTCTGAAGTGGGACACCATCTGTTCAGCTGAGGTGATTTCTAAGCCAAGCTGTGACTGTGCTGTAAAGATCTAGTCAGCCCATGTTATGACTCTTACCCATCCTATGGGAATGGGTTTCCTTTTGAAAGAAACTAGGATTTAGACAAAAGACTATTATTTGCTTAAGTCTTGGTCTACTGAAGGTACAGATAGGATATATGATCAGACTTTAAAAGCTTAGAAACATTCTCAATCTCCTAAATTCACATCCTGCTTGAATAAAATAGTGGGCCACCAAGTTTTTCTCTACCAAGGCCCAAGCCAAAGAAGAACTGAGTGATGAAGAGGTTGCATGACCCATCTGGGGGGTTTTGACTGTGGTAACAATAACTGTTAAAAAAATCTGAGTGACACTTTGGCTGAAATGGAGAATAAGGAAGAATCAAGGGGGACTGCTTGTTCCAGAAAAGAAACCATTAGCAAAAAAGAAGTAAAGGAGACCTGAACTGATGTAAATATGTGAAGCATCTTATCATGGTACAAAAATACATGAGACAAACTGAGACAAGGAATGAAACATGTTTTACTCCTTTGACTAAATAGAAGCCATTCTTGTGCAGCTTGTAGTTCTGAGTGATTACTTTCACACTTCTGGCAAAGATTTTTTAATTGTGTAGCACCAAGTATATGATAGGCTGTGTTTCATTGTGTTTGCTTGCAAATATAAAGAGGGAAATATACAGGCACTTCGGAATTTTCACATTCATGTTGCTAGAATTCCCATTCATTTTGCAGAAAATTAAGTACAGTCCATGAAAATGCTGCTCAATTCCTCCCCGTCCTCCTTCCATACCAGTCTTTGTCCTAAACTTCTTGACAGGTGTGGAAGTCTTCCTGGGCAAGACAGTCACTGAAAACTCTAGTTCTTTGGTGAAAAATCACATCTTCAGATGCCAGTGGTGCCACAGTATGCTCATCAGCATGTAATATGTGGTAGAAATTTTTTTTACAGGAAATACTTTTTTTTTTTTCCTTTTTTCTTTTTTTTTTAAGGCTAGTTTCTAGATATTTGTCATATTAAGTGTAAATTGGTGCAGGTTAAGTGTATTAGCTCAAAATTTTATTAGGTGAAGGAGATGCTACAGTTAATCTCTAGGTTTAAGTGGAATTTTCTGCTCCATTTCTGCTAGGGAATATTGTAAGATTTGCTGTATTTTAAGATAGCATGGGACAGACCACTATTCAAACACAACAGTAAAATTTAAGGAACCGTGATGTAGGAATTTACCAGTCCAATCTTTTGTTCGTAGATATCTAATCAGTGTGTTGTTCACTGATACCTAATCAGTGTATTGGATTTTTTCAGCAGTGTGTCTGATGGGATTGGCAAGTTAACTTTTTGTGACATTAAACTGGAGATTAAGAGCCTTCCTTGCACAGTGATACTGCCAGCTAATCCTTGTCCCTGAGGAAAACATCCTGAACTTGCAGAGTTTGAAGAAATGCACTTATTTAGATACTTGTGCACCTTCTCAGAGTAGTGACATTTCTGAAAGTAGTCAACAGAAATATGTTTATAAACTTCCTTGGTTTTTTTGTATGTTTTCTCTGTGTAAATCCTAGGCTCTGTCTCTTCCTCTCTGAAAGTACATGCTCTTCTTTCTCTAGATAGCAGAAATTGAGATGGGGATATAGTAACTAAACTAATCCAAATAATTTCTGAAATACCATTTTCAGTTAAAAAAGCTTTTTTATTAAATTAGAGATATTAATGACTTTTGACTTTTCAATACTAGCTAGCAATAATCTGCATTATAAAATCCAATGTAATTGCTATGATTTGTAGCAGTCAAGTATTTCCATGTTTGGGATATCATCTTCCAATTTTTCCAGCTTTCAGATTCTAAATAGCTGAAAAGCAGCTGAAAGAAAGAATTAAAAAAAAAAAATTATAAAAACATCTATTAAGTTCTACAAATGGTTTATCAGACCTCTCACATAAATAAAGAATAAATTTTTTTTCCACAGAGAAAAAATATTGACCATGTAGTTCATCTGGTGAAACAAAACAAAAACCCAACTCAACCACTCCTACCCCAGCCCATTTAGGGCTGAGTATATAAGTAAATGGTTTAACCAGGACTTTTATTCCTGTTTCAGTGGTTCCCTTTTCTCACTGATGTGTCTATCTAAAATAAATATTTCGCATAAAATAAAAAGAAACAGCTTGTTTCAGATAGGCTGGAGAGGGGTAGTGCCTCTTTTTTACTCCCATTATGAGAAGATGTACTTGTGTCACTCAAACATGTTTAATGGAGGTCAGCTTTCCAGCAATTTTTGCCAGCTGCCATTCTTCATTGCTGCAGTTTTAAGTCCTGTGTGGTTCATCAGGTGACTAAACTCAGTATCTGTGACAAATGTCAAAAACAAGAATAATTGCATTGCCAGATAGAAAGCTGTAATAAGCAAGGAGAAATCAAATTTGAAATAGAGACACTAGGTTTGAAAATTACAGAAGCTTTGGAAACTCTTCAGGCTGTTTATTGAGAAAACTAAAAGTCGTTCATCATTTTGCAAATGTTCCTGCATAACATATTTAAGTGTATTTTGTTCAGTGTTTCACACTTGCTAGTTTAAAAGATTTTTTCAAAACTTCAGCTTCTTATTGGGTGTCATTGAAGCTTTGGAACATTTGCATTTAATATTAGTAGGTGATATATCCAGCAGCAGCAGTGATAACTAAAACTGAAGGAAAATTATTTACGATATAAATACAAGTTTAGGACCTTTGGTAGCTGAAGCTCTTGAAAGCGGATGACTTGGAATTCTTTCAGTTCCAGAGAACTGTGCTTTATTTATTTGTTTTTCCTCTTCCCCCCAAATGGATGCTTGCAACATGACAGCGTTCCAGAACTACAGCTTTGACCATTAAACAAGTCATTCAATGTCTGTACGCTTATGATCCAGTATAAAACTTTCACATGCTCTCCTTTATCACTGGAAGTCATTACTGAATGTTCCAATTGCAACAGGATTACACTGTGCCAAAAGTTTTCTGGCAGAAAAGAATGTAATGTGAGAGAGATAATAATCTTTCATAATCTTTCTCTACATGTCCCTCCTCTATGAGAGTCCTTACATGGTTTTCTTTTTTTCCTGCTTGTGTTAGACTTACACACTTGGACATGTGCTACAATGCAGTCATTCCTACATATTTCTCAATGGATCATCATTTCAGGTTCACTGGTCCTAGGACATGATGAAATTCAAAATAAAAGGTACCTAATTTTTAGCAGAATTCTTCTGAATTTTGTCATTTTAGCTACAGAAAAATGCAAGAATGTAGCAACTGAATAGTGATAAGAGACGAACACAGAACTTCTAAGGTATCATTACATCTGAAGTCACAGATCCTTGCTCTGCTGGTAGAAAAGAGGGAATCTGTCGCTGAGGGATGGTTTTGATCTTCAGATGTAGTGGGTTGACCCTGACTGGATGCCAGGTACTCACTAAAGTTGCTCTCTCATGCCCTTCTGCAACTGGACAGAGTAAAGAAAAAAATAAACAGTGAAGGCTTCATGAACTGATAAGAGCTGAGAGAGGTCTCTTACTGATCACCAACAAGGGCAAATTGATTTTATCACCAACAGGGTCAGAGCAAAAGAGTGAGAATTAAAATTATCTTAAAAGTACCTTCCCCATCCCTCCTTCCTTCCAAATTCTGTCCCCTCCTCCCAGCGGTGCAGGGGGATGGGGAATGGGGGTTACGGTCAGTTGTTTTTTCTGCCGCTGCTCAGGGAGCCCTCCCACAGGAGGCAGCCCTTGATGGACCTCTCCAGCATGAGTCTATCCCACAGGCAGCAGTTCTTCATGAAACTGCTATCCTTTGGGTCACTTCTCTATGGGGTGCAGTCCTTCACAAATGAGCTGTACTGACGTGGGTCCCCCACAGGGGCCACATGTCCAATCAGGAAAAACCTGCTCCAGCATGGGCTTCTCTCTCCACGGGCTGCAGGTCCCTGGGAGGACCCTGCTCCATCTTGGGCCTCCCACGGGGTCACAGCCTCCTTTGGATATCCACCTGCTCCAGGATGGGCTCCTCCATGGGCTGCAAGGGCACAGCTGCTCCACCATGGGCTGCATCATGGGCTGCAGGGCCTCAGCTCTGGTGTCTGGAGCACCTCCTGCCCCTCCTTCTGCGCTGACCTTGGTGTCCACCTTGTTGTTCCCATGTTCTCACTCTGCTCTTCCCTGGCTGGAATTTTCGTCTGTGCAACAACTTTCTGTTCTTAAATATGTTATCACAGAGGTTTTACTGTCACTCTTGATTGGTTTGGCTTTGGCCAGTGGCAAGAAGTCTGTCCTGGAGCTGGCTGGCATTGGCTTTACCGGACAGGGGAAGCTTCTAGCAGCTTTTAGCAGAAGCCACCCCTGTAGTTCTTCCTGTTACCAAAACCTACCCATAGAAACTGACTACATGAGGTCAGGAATGGTGCTTGTTATTACTGGTGAAAACTGTCTGGGCAGATGACATGACCCAGCAGTAGGTCCTTTTCTACCTGAAGAAAGAGCTTGTGAAACCCTGTATGATACTTGACTGTGGTCCTGTGTGTGTCTGTGGAGATCTTATTTCTGATGCATTAGAAATGTTGTAGGGATTCTTCTTGCTTTCTTACCATGGAATGTGAAATGGACAAACAATGCCTATAGCAAATTAATATCTCTGTTGCTACAGTCAAAATGAACTTGAGCGCACAAAGAAATTTATGATGGAGGGAAGTTGGGTTCTTTCAAAGTCTCCTGCTCTGCAGTGACAGGCCTGCTACTCAATATGATGACTTGCAGTGTGGTGCTAGTATTTTTCATCACAGAGAGGCAAATAGAGGCTTGTTCTTCCCTCAAAGTTGTCTTTGAGCTAATGCTACTGATAATCAGCTCTCCACCGTATGTGTTTGTTCATTGACTTTTACCCGAGCCCTCTGAGGACAGTGTGATTAGTACAGTCAGAACAAGGACATACAAAGAAAATAATAATACATTGCATGAAAACAGGAGAAGTATTAAAAGGTTATTAAAAATGGGCTTTTATTGTGTTATGTAAATAAAAGTGCGTCTTATAATGCTACTTAGTTAAAAACTGACCATGGAAAATAGTAATATATTTATGATTTCTTTGCTATAGTTTGAATTATTTTAAAGCTTTGTTTTGTTTTGTTTTGTTCATAATTTCCTAGTTTCCATAGTTTGCCATAGTAGTAGCAGTTCTGACATTGTGGTAGATTGACAAAAGTGTAGACATACCATTCTTTAATTATAAAACTTCTAGACTTTCTAATCCTCCTAGGATTGTAATCAGGAGATGTTGCAATCAATTTTTGTTGTTCTTGTAATGATACATGGGATTTTAATTTAAATTGGAAACTTGTCTCTCCAATTACTTGAAAGGGAAGCCGGCAGCATGGTCAATTAAATACAGATTTCTGCAAATTATTTTTATTGCTCATCATTCATGCAATAGCACCTTGATGCACATAGGCAATATCCTGCTAGGCTTTGGAGATGTGGATTTTAATCACTGCAAGTAGCCAAGGAATTTAATGACTTAATGACAAGTTCACCCATTTTAATGGAAACTATGTGCTAATTAATTAGTAGAGGTAGTTTGTCAGCTTTTTAAGAAACATTGATAACTAGGCTGCATTTGTCCTTTGGGAATGTGAATAATTGACTAAGTTTAGCTTACAAATCCATTGAATTGGGGGAAGTGAAGAGATTGATGCAGATAAATCATAGAATTTTATTATCTCTTTTATAAAACAGAACCTTAGAGTTTTAAGTTCAGTTGAATAAAAA
>NW_020957520.1:2987-6405 GCF_003031625.1 Empidonax traillii | reverse complement strand
TAAGAAACATTGATAACTAGGCTGCATTTGTCCTTTGGGAATGTGAATAATTGACTAAGTTTAGCTTACAAATCCATTGAATTGGGGGAAGTGAAGAGATTGATGCAGATAAATCATAGAATTTTATTATCTCTTTTATAAAACAGAACCTTAGAGTTTTAAGTTCAGTTGAATAAAAACAAAAAAAAAGCCTTTAGTCAAATCTAAAATATTTAATTGCAGGTATTAATTTAAAAACAGGAGCCCACTAATGGGAAACAAAATTCTAAGTTTTCTGTACTGTTAGAAAGCAGGAAACTTCTTTTCTGTATCCTTTGTCCAGTAACTGATGAGGTTAAGGGTAAGGTTTGAGACAAGACCCTTCCAGTGTCTGATGGCTTTTGCAGGAGAGATGTGGACAGGTTGACAAACTGAAAAGATATGGGGAAAACTCTGGTATCTGAATTTTTCTACCAGGATATGTAATGGTGATTTATAGTAGGCAAAAAACATAGTCAAGTTGTAGCTCTTCCATGAAAATAAAATTGATTCACATTTGCAAATGTCACTTCTACATACAGGTGTGTTCATATCTATCGTTTTATTATCAGAATACAGTAGATGCTGGAAAAATTCCCTTTACGCTATTTAGTTGTTGTGGAAAAGTTTGCTTTGAATGTTTTTTTTCTTTTGTCATGTGTTGATTCCAGCACAGAATACCACTTTCTGTCTTGGCTAAGATGCTATTTTCTTTCTGAAGGCTTTCTTTCTCTCATAGAAGTACAGAACAGTTTGGGTTGGCAAGGACCTTCAAAGATCATCCGGTTCCAATCCCCCTGCCATGGGCAGTGTAAGAATTGATGCGCACGCAGGTAAACCCAGACAGCCAAACCACAGCTAAGGTATTAGCTTAGTATTCAGAATTTTTTATTAAAAGTTTATTCTGAAGCCCACGCAAGCGTGGGTAGAGCCCTTCTCAAATCTTTGTTCGCAAAGCCTTGCCATGATTATGATGATTCTGAAGCCAAAACCCCTAAAATACACTGCAAAATCACAGAGGGTAGGGAAGAGCGTAGAGAGCCTGTTCCCAGAGTGCTTTTATAGGAACACCTTTCACATGCATCTAACTTCAAAGCTGTATTCTCCCCTGCACTTTATTGTCTCCCTGTTCACAGCAGGAAGCTCAGGCACATCTGTGAGAACTTGATAGCTTCCTGCAGAAGGGGAGTCAACTTCTCAGACAGCTAGGTAGAGAAATGTATATAAAGGTACTCAGGGGAAGAATTTTTTCCCACACTGGGTTTCCCCTAGCAGCAAAGCCTCCTTGAGGCTTCCATTTTCAGCCGCTTCCTCCCTGCAGGTAGGGACATATTTCATTAGGTTGGGTTGCTCAAAGGCCCATCCAAGTGGTTCTCAGGTTTCTTCACCTTTGAAACTTGAATGGACCTTCAAGTCTCCTCAACCTTTTTGGGTTTGTTCATGAATCTATAAAAACTACTACCCATAAGGATTTCATGGCATTTATCTACTGAACACTGACTTGACTCCAACTGAAATTAGCTGAAAAAACCTTACAATTTAGAAAGACATTACAGGAAGAATAATTGATTTTAGAGTAAAGTTTGGCAAGTCTGAAAAGTTGTAACCTGAAGCCATTGTGCTTCTAGCTGATCCTCAGATTATTCTGTTTTTAGCTTATCTCACTGCTAAAAAGTTTGTTTACATTACTTGTAAAATGAGTTTGTTCTTCATGCAAATCACGAGCAAGCATTAATATTCAATGCTTTAAGCTTGGTTTCACAGTAGTTTGTCATTCAGCGCTGCAACCAATGAAGATATCCATGGTGTAGGAAAATATAATCTGAAGTAACTATTCTTGGTACCCTCTCCGAAAGTATCTATGAAATATTTACAAATGGTAGTTATCTTGTGATTTTTCTGCTTGTTTTTAGAATAGAGTAGGAAAGCAGAGGGATAAAAAAGTCTGAAGGCTTTTCCAACCCTGAGCGTGCAAAACATCTTTGATGGGCAGATAAAGGATATGTTATTGAGTGAAATCTTCCTAACAAAACAATGAAAAATTATTTGAAGGTAAGGCTTTTATAAGAATGTATATAGAATGAACTAAAAAAGAGTTTAGACTTTTTTATCCAAGCATCCAAGACAGAGATCATGTGTTAGGTGAACAAGACCGGGAAAGAGCCTCCATTGATCCTAAAGCAGTCCTGCTTGCTGAGGTTGGATGTATAAAGATTCTGCTAGTGTGGAGTAAATTAGTCTGGATAAAAAACAATAGTCAGCATAAGATTCTGGTGATTCTGGTGGAATCATCTTGAATTCCTGTTGAATCTAAATGACTGCTACATTGCAGATCATTTATTGAATGCTCTACTTTTACATTTGTTGTATCACTTCTTCACTTAGAAATAAAGGTGCTATTCACACTCAGTTCTTAGAGACTGTTGCTGTCATTATTTTACTTAAGTTTTTAAGATGCCATCCCTTAATTGTACTACCAAGGTGAATAAATTGTTGTAACATCAAAATATAAAAAAGCAGGATATTATTTTACGTGAAGAACAAAGCAGTAGACAGATGTAGTCCTGAACAACACATCAGCTGCTTTTTATGAAATCTTTTAAAAATGAAATAGTCCTAGTCACTGGTTTCAAAATCTATACTTGGGAATATCATCTATAAAACAACAACAATAAAAAGTAAAACCAGAAAGCAAGTGACAACCACTATGAGATATATCTCTTCTTTCTGCCTCTGTGTGCAGTATTGGAGCAATGCAGCTACTTTGATCAAGAGAGATAGTGAATATGGTTTGATAAGTAATGAAGGTTAAATTATTTAAATACAATCTTCATGCATGGAATCCTTTAGCATACAAGAAAAATCAGACCTGAGTGCAGATGGAAATGAAAAATTTCATTACATAAACTGAATTTATCTGCACTTCTGTAAAGCCTGTGACATGGTTCCCCACAACATCCTTCTCTCCAAATTGGAGAGTGATGGATTTGGTGGGTGGACTGTTAGGCGTCTTAGGAATTGGTTGGCTGGTTGCATCCAGTAGTGGTCAATGGCTCAGAGTCCTGATGGACATCAGTGCCAGGTGCTGTCCCTCGAGGGTCCATATTAAGACCAGAGTTATTTGGTGGTGGCCAGTCTCTTCGCGAACGAAGAACCGGGGAAGGTCTTTCCACCTTCCAGCCTGCGCATTGGATTTTTTAGGTGAGACACGGTGTGCGCGGAACTGAGCCCACCCTTTAATCCTGAGGTTCATCTGCCGGGGCCAAGCACGCTTGGACGGTGGCAGTGAGGTCCTCAGGACGTAGATGGATTGCCTTACAGGGCTAACGAGCTCCATCTGCCCGGGGAGGGGCCCCGACCGGGAATCGAACCCGGGTCTCTGCAGTGACAGTGCAGTGTG
>NW_020957520.1:0-2599 GCF_003031625.1 Empidonax traillii | reverse complement strand
ATCCTGAGGTTCATCTGCCGGGGCCAAGCACGCTTGGACGGTGGCAGTGAGGTCCTCAGGACGTAGATGGATTGCCTTACAGGGCTAACGAGCTCCATCTGCCCGGGGAGGGGCCCCGACCGGGAATCGAACCCGGGTCTCTGCAGTGACAGTGCAGTGTGTTTTCCTCTACACCACCGGGGGCTCCCTTACCAGTGTTAATACCAGTGTTATTTAATATCTTCATCAATGACATAGATGAAGGGATCAAGTGCATCCTGGGCAAATTTGCAGATGACACCAAGATGAGTGGTGCAGTTGACACACCTGAAGGATGGGATGACATGCAGAGGGAGTTGGACAAGCTCGAGAAGCGGACCATGGAAATCTCATGACGTTTCACAAGAGCAAGTGCAAGGTGCTGCACCTGGGTCAGGGCAACCCCTGCTATCGATACAGGCTGGAGGATGAACAGATTGAGAACAGTCCTGCTGAGAAGGCTTGGTGGTGCTGGTGGATAAGAGGGTAGACATGACCCAGCAGTGTGCACTTGCCACCCAGAAAGCCAGTTGTATCCTGGACTGCATCAAAAGCAGCAGGACCAGCAGGTCAAGGGAGGGGATTCTGACCCTTTGCTCTGCTCTGGTGAGACCCCACCCGGAGCACTGCATCCAGGTTTGGAATCCCAGCACAGGAAAGGCATTAACTCGTTGGAGCAAGTCCAGAATAGGGCAACCAAGCTGATCAGAGGGATGGAGCACCTCTTGTACAAGCAAAGGCTGAGAGAATTAGGATTGCTCAGCCTAAAGAATAGAAGGCTTTGGATGACCTAATTGCTGCCTTCCAGTACCTGAGTGGAATTTACAGGAAATGGGGCAAGACTGTTTACTGGAGTATGTAGTGTCAGGACAAGGGGGAATGGATTAAAATTGAAAGAAAGCAGGTTTAGATTAGATATTAGGAAAAAATTTTTTACTGTGAGGCTGGTGAGCACTGGAACATGTTTCTCAGAGAAGCTGTGGATTCCTCATCTTCTGGAGGTTTTGAAGGCCAGTTTGGATGGAGCTCTGAGCAACCTGGTCTAGTGAAAGGTATCGCTGCCCACAGTAGGGAGATTGAAACTAGGTGATCTTCAAAGTGCCTTTTTAACCTAAACCATTCTGTGATTCCATGATAAGTCTATGATTTAATGGGAGATAACAATCAGTAATTTTGAAATGAGGTTGCTTCATGTATTGCTGTCTTTTAAACTGCCTCCCCATTTTAGGACAAGCTACTTTCCTCTGTTTTTCCAGTTGGCTGAAGTTGTTGAAGTCTCATAGTGCTTCCTCATCCATGTCACAGGACTGCAAGTCGCTATTATGGCCACCTACCTGGAAACATAGCAAGGATGAGTTGAGAAACTCAAAGCTACGATGCCAGTCCAAAAATTGAATTCAACTTGCTGTCTTGAAAATCTATTTTTGAGCTGCAGAATGAGTGGCAAATGTAATTGCAAGATTCAGAAAAATAAAGATGGGAAGAGTAGCCTCCATGTGGGAGAATTTTGCATCAGGAACACTTGGATTGTAGATCTTGCCTTTTACTTCAACAAATAAAGTGCATTTAGAAAATGCGATTCATTTGTTTGTAGTCTAAGTAGTGAATGCTAGTGAGGAAAACCTTGGACATGTTATTTAATGGTTGTGAGTGTGGAACTGCATTCAGGAAGACTGCATGCAGTTATGTGGGGTGAGAGCCTCTTTGTGAAAGCCATTCATTTCCCTGTAAATTTCCTTTGTCCTTACGCTTGTTTCCTAAACTCAGCAGGCTGGTAAACCTTTGCTTCAGTGCTAGCCCATGCAGCAGCAAATTAGAGAAGTACAGTAAGGCAGAAAATCAAGGATCTATTGCATCTTCCTGCTCACCAAATCAATACTTATCAGTTGATAAACATAGAAAGATGAAGATTCTCGTGTCTTTCCACTTTACCCTCATACCCCATACTCTTTGGAACTCAATTATCCCTTGCTGCCTTGGCCATTTAAAATGGCACCAACCTTTTATATGTTTGAAGACTGTAGGGTTTTATTGGAATTCTTATTCTTCAAATTAACGTCTCCTTTAATTCCACAACTCATTCAGTCTGTCCCAGTAAATTTTAGATCTTCAGTTTCTGTGATCCTACTCCATGTCTTTATGTTCCCTTTGAAATTTTTGATTGACAGTGCCTATCTTGGTATTGTACTTGAAAGTAGATCTCAAAATAATTTTTTAGGTGAGACCTTCCCTACTACTGTTACATAGAAGAGAAGGATCTTTTCAGGCACCTTTCTTGTTTGTGTAGCTAATGACAGTGACTTACATCTGGGAATTTACATATGTTCTAAGAAATATCATTTAGTTTTCTTTCACCACATTCTCCAATTTTCAAGTTCATTGTCAGTTCCCATTCTGTCCTTTTAGCTGCTTAAAGCTACTCCCAGCTTGATACCACATGATTATTATTATTTTTTCCTGTCTGTGTTTATCTTTTGTATGGTTAATAAAACTATTAGATAATTCTGAATCAAGAATGGAACCTTGTCTAATTCAGCCTTTTAGATTTCTTTTTTTGGTCATAATCTACTAAGAGGCAAAT
>NW_020957519.1:23173-27340 GCF_003031625.1 Empidonax traillii | reverse complement strand
CCCACGGGGCGAGGTTCAAGCCGGGCCAGTACAGCAAGATCGACACCATCGCGGCCGACGAGAGCTTCACGCAGATGGACCTGGGCGACCGCATCCTCAAGCTCAACACCGAGGTGCGCGAGGTGGGGCCCATCAGCAGGAAAGGCTTCTACCTGGCCTTCCAGGACATGGGGGCCTGCATCGCGCTGGTGTCGGTGCGGGTGTACTACAAGAAGTGCCCGCTGACGGTGCGGAACCTGGCCGTGTTCCCCGACACCGTGCCCAGGGTGGACTCGTCGTCGCTGGTGGAGGTGCGGGGCTCCTGCGTGCAGAGCGCCGAGGAGAGGGACACCCCCAAGCTCTACTGCGGGGCCGACGGCGACTGGCTCGTGCCGCTGGGCCGCTGCATCTGCTCCGTGGGCTACGAGGAACTGCAGGGCTCCTGCCGCGGTGAGTAAACACTGGGGCAGTTCTATTCTCCTGAGAGCTTGTCATTTGAAAAAACAAACAGCCTTGTGGTGTCATGTGCGCTTTGTGTGTTCTGTTCTGCTGCCCAGAATGGTTTCACAGTGACGTGGGGATGCTCTTTTAGGCAGTGATAATTGTAAAGAAAGCCTCAGAAACCACCGAGATGTGAGGCTGCTGTGATTTACACTGGCTTTTTAGCAAAAAGGGAGAGAAAGAGTCCATGTCTGTAAGTTGCATTAATGCCATTACTGTTTTGCTGCAGAGTTTCTCAGATTTGATGGTGCTAGGCAAGCAGCACAGCAACCTTAGCTAATGCAGAGCATTAAAAGCACTGTGCATTGTAAGCAGAAAACGAGGTTCACTTTGTTGTCTGGTCTGGCTGGCATTAATTATCAGAACATAGTCGTTGCAAAGACACAATGTTGGCAGTGCCATTGCTGGAGGCATCATTTTCTACGTGAGGTCAAAAGGTTTCTCTCTTAATGGGGTAAGGATTTTCTTTGAGATTTTAATGCTGAATGAATTTGAGTCCATTATGGGAGTGAGTCACACTCTGCATCTCCCCATGAGCAGTGCAGCCAGCAGAGTTCACCACAGAGGTTTCCTGCTGCACATTGACTCCCCTGGTCTGTCCAGTCTGTCCAATCTGCTGCTGAACTGGTACCTTGGAAATGACACAGAGTTCCCAAAGCCACAAATGTTTGCATATTCTCAGCTATTTGCCCCAAGAGCAACAGATTACCATTTTAGATAATTGCAATCTGATGGAACTTGCATATCTTTTGAAATAATTTTCACTGGTGTCTGACGTTGTCCTTTCCCTTTTCTTCAGTGTATTTTAATATTGGTGCTACTTTTTTCTGACAAGTTTTCAAACTGTGTTTGTCTTGCATTGCTTCATGGATGCCTTGCCTAAGGCAAAGCCCAGTGCAGAAGCTGCTTTCATAACCAAAGAGCAGTGATGACTGTTTCTCTGGTGCCCACTCTGCAGTGTCTCAGGTGGTGGATGTGTTTTTACACGGTGACTGTTGTGAACTGAGCTGAGATTGGGAGCAATCTTTCAAATAGCCGTAATGTCTGATTTTGAGACGTTGCTTCTTGGCTCAGGCGTGAATCAAAAGTTTAGTTGAGAAGACTTGTTGTGTCAGTAAGTCTTTCACTAACTCTTTATTACTCATCAAATCAGAAAATATCTGACTAATGCTCTGAGGGAAAATTTAAACTCTTTACGTTTAGCTTGTTGTCATAGCAGCAGGATGCTGGGGGCTAAGTGGGGGAAGAGTAGAAGCCATTACATCTTAGTCTGATGAGAAGACCTGAGATATATTTATACAATTTTCATGTCTCTTATCTCCTTCCTCCAAATCCCAACCCCAAACCCTTCTGTCCCTCCCATTCCCTTGCTGGAGTTCCAAATCTGAGTCTTGAAAGTATTTGACACCGTTGTGTCGGTGCCTCTTGTAGTCATGCTCTGTGACATATTCAAAGGAGAGAATTATTTCTTTCCTCTGCTCAAAACTAACAGTCAAAATAATAATTTTGCACTTTGAAATCTGTTTGGACAATTGGGTGACGGGCAGTACCTGCTAAGAGTTGGTTTTTTCCTACATGCAAATGGTGTCAAATTTATTATGTACGGTCATGTGGCTCAGGGGGGGAATAAGCACTTCATGGCAAATGGGGCTTGTCTGTCACACAATTTAAAAATAAATTTCTGGTTTGATACCTGTGGAGATATGCAGGCTCTCTTCAGAAACTATTAAGTGGCATAAGGAAAGAAATTCTGCCTTTGTCATTGCTCATGGTTTTGCAAAGCAGCAGGAATGGGAATAAAAGTCTTTGATCAGTTTTACTACTGCTGGTAAAATCAGGGGTCATTTTTAACTGCCACATTCTAGTTCATTTGCTTCCCTGACTGGCAATGTTTTAGTTATTTCGATATATGTGGGGTTTATGTGTATTGCTCTCTGTCTGTGAATCCATCAGTACTCCCTATCCATCCCACTTCCTTTTAAAAGCATAAAAGTGTGAGAAGAATTCCTAACTAGTTTAAAATATCCATACTTATTCAGTGTATGCCCCGAGGTGTCTAGTCAGTTCAGAGGCACATTGATGGGGACTCTTTTGTTCCTTTGGAACAATCTTCCTTTTCTGAGGCTGGAGGGAAAAGTCCCATTGATTGCAGGAGATGCACAGGTATTTGTGTGTTGTGTACATTTCTTAGTGGGAAAACCTGAAAAAATACCATCTTCTCTAAACTTACTGTGTAAACAATCTGTCATCTTTGATTTCAATCTACTGTCAAGATATTCCCCTCAAAATCCTGAAATAACAGCAGCGTTCACGTGTTCTTCTGTTCCTTTAGGCATTAATAAATACATTAATACCCATAATTTGGCAATATTAATCATAAATGGCTCTGATATGAACTGCTTTGCCAAATCATTGAAGCCAGCCCCATTAACAAGTTCCAGCTTAAAAAGTATTCTCATAAACATCAGTTAAAAGTGGCAGGTTCAGTGTCAGATATTTCCTGAATTCCAGCCCAGGACAAGAGTTGTGCTAAAGTTAACAAATGTGTAATGTATACAGATCAGACCAGGACTTGGTTTATGGTTTATTTACTTGAGGGGTTTTAATAATAAAATCATTAAATAGTTGCACTATTTTTTGTGAGTGAATAGTCATGTAATACATTCAGGTTTCTAACAGCTTCTTGGACAGAGGTTCACCTTTTTTCCTGTGCTTAAGCAATGATAGTTTATTTTACATGATTTCTGTGAGTCTGAAGAGCTTTAGATTTCACCATTTCAGTGGCAGGGCTCAAGACCTTTGTGATCATTGCTGATACCTGTTAGTCCCTGAAGAAACAACTCCTTGGCCTATGTAAGGACATCTGGGAACACTCAGCACGTGTTAAACTTAGAATTCTGAGTATGGATAAGATGGAATTGTGATTTTACAACTCCAGATTCAGTTTTTAGGTCAAACTGCTCAATAGGTGTTTTTAACGTGATCCAGGAAAGTGCACAGGAAAAATAGGAGTGATGGCTAATAGGTCTGTGGGTAACAGCACAGAAAAGCAGTTGATCACACCTGATCAAAGCATCTGAATATTTTCAGCCACACATAACCAATAACATATGGAAAAAATCTGACTTTGGGAATAGGGTACATGAGAAAAAATCTGTGTTTACAGTAGATGAAAACCTGAATTCCTGTCTGTTGTGAAGGGACATTGCAGGTGCTCCTGGCAGCACTTTCATGTTCATATATCCTGGGTTTAACTTCTGAAGGCAGATCACGTGCCAAGCTGTTTTATGCTGTCTCTCTCTTCCATTTCTGCTTTGCCCGCTTCCTCAGAGAGAACCATTTTTTCCTTAAGGCTCGTAATTAGTGGGAATTAAAAATAACGTTGTTGCTTAGCTGAAGCAGGAGGAAAATGGTGTATGGTGGACGGGGTGAAATGCATGGGATATCAGTCACTACCAGGAAGATGAGTTTTTAGTGAGTGTATCACTGTGGAGAGGTCTGACTTGCCTGTATTCACTCACTTTGCCCTTTTCTCAACAATTTTAGGTTCATTTGATGGCTTTTATACTTCTTTAAAGTTACATGATTCTGCCTTGTCTTTTCAGTGTCTTAGAACTGTAGATATTTATTATTGATTTTTTTATTTGTTTGCTTGTGGGGTTTGGTTTTTTTTTTTTTTTTTGGGGG
>NW_020957519.1:13799-22333 GCF_003031625.1 Empidonax traillii | reverse complement strand
TGGAACAAGGAACCCAGCTCAGGTTAAACAACGAGTTTCAGACTGAAAAACTCCAATATTCTCTGTTTGTACACAAAGCCATGAACTTGGAAAGCAAAGCACTGCTGTTAGCTCAGATATGAGTTGCCTCAGGTTCTGTGTTAGTGTGTGCAGCTGGGTATTGATCCTACCACCTCTCTGATAAACAGGGGACAGAAATTGTCCAAGGGAGAGCAGGGATTGATTTTTGTTGTTGTTGTTGTGTAGGAATGGGTACCACAGCTGCATGATCTGACATCAGCAGCAGCTCCCAGGAAATTCATTTATTTGTTCTTGTTGAAGTCACTGCAGTGATGGCCTCATACAAAACTTGCAGTACTGATGGAAATAAATAGTTTAACTGGGGTAAAGTGCACCATAAAATACAAATATAGTCGTGTATCTATTGAAGTGTGGATAAATATAAATATAATTGTGTATCTGTTCAGCTGTGCCTCAGTACACTGCAAAGCTGTTGCTGGATTTGTTATTGTCACTCTGTAGGTGCTGAGCAGGTTCCTCAGCTCCATTGATTTCTCCCCCACTGATGCACTCAGGTCCCTTGTGTCCTGTCTGCAGGGCTGGTGGTGGGGCAATGGCCAAGGATTGGCACAGGGGATGAGCCAGCCCCTGCTGGGGGTGTGGAGGGGCTGGCACAGCCAGCCTGGGGGCTGGGACTGGTGTCTCAGTGTGCTGTGGGAGTGTGGGAGGTGCCAGAGGGGCAAACAAGGACAGGCTTTAGGGCTGGCACAGACAGCCTGGGGGCTGGGACTGGTGTCTCAGTGTGCTGTGTGTGTGTGAGAGGTGCCAGAGGGGCAAACAATGCCCAAATAAATTGCTAATCTGAGTGCAGCTGCATTTCCATATATACGACCAGGTGCTGTCTTTGAACAATACCAGCCTAGTCACAACTGAATTCTTGGTAACAGTTCTGACATAATAGATAATATTTATCTTGGGAAATTCGGCTTCTAGGATGTTTGTTATTCACTGACTTTTTGTTGTGGAGCCCCAGAAAGTAAAAATAAATATTAGCTTAGAAAAAATTTTAGTCATGGTGCTCAGTGAAAGTTTTTTAGGTTTTTACACAACAGTAGACTATGGATTTTTTTCAATAATGGTAAGAAATCTGACTTAAAACTGTTTATGTAAGTATGCATGGTGTTCAGGGATTATAATATATTTATAATATAATGGCTCAGAAATTCTCAGAATCAGATGTTTCTTTTTTAAAGGTGATTATTTTTTTTTTAGACTACTGCTGCTGAGCACAAGCACTTAAATTTATGCCTTGAAATAATTGAAACATTTTAGAGTATCATTATTTCAATATAGATTATGTCCCCTTCGAGGACTCAACACAAAGTTGAGCTCCAGAATCTGAAGATAATCACCAGCACTTCCTCCAAGGCAGGTTATTAATCAGTAACACATTCACAAATAAACCATAAAACACGTTCAGTAATGAAACTGTTCCCATAGACGCTTCCAATCATTTTACTCAGTCCATTATTAAAGCATTTATGCTGAGAAATGTGATTTCAGAAGCGATCAATAAAGGGTTTCCTCTTGCCTAGCGTGGCCTCAGAATCACAAGCACAAAGAGGTTTCTGAGAAGGCTTGTCTTGAACACAAGAAAATATTTACAGTTATTTAAAAACATGAGCTATGTTTGCCTTTGGTAACTCTGAGTAATCATGCAGGTGAGACAAGGTTTGCTTTAGCCAGGAGACTTATCCTTTTCTTCCTGAAACTTCAGGTGGAAACAGCATCAAAAGCAGTTGTTTCCCCCCGGCACACTAATGCAGATGTGAGGTCACTGTGTGTGGTGAGCTGACGTGGGCTGTGAGGGCAGTGCTGTCCAAGAGGTTCTCACAGGTCACACCACCCAAAAGCTGGGGGGCTTTAGAGGTGTAATTTAAGCATTATTTTGGAGGGTGCTCACAAGATGAGCTCTTGTCAGATGGAAGAAAACAATTACCCCAAATAATCGGGTGGCAATGCAAAGTTATTAGTAAAGCTCTGAGTGATTCTGTGTGTGTGTGTGTGTGGTTTGGATTAGCTTCCACCTCACTTCATTTTACTTGTTGGAGTCCCATCAAACGGCAGGAGGATCCTCTGCAGGGCAGGATCCTGAGCTTCTGAGAGGTGGCTGAGCTGGGGGGGGGTGGTGGTGGCCTTCTGAGCAGAGATTTCCATCAGTCCTCCCCCCCTGCAAAGTAAACATCTCAGTGAGGGAGCTGATCCTTGGGAACCAACCTGCTAGTGCTGTTCCAGGGCTGTGGCTGCCAAGGGTGGAATAAATTATGGAAAACAGGTCTCCTACCTACCAGTGAAACATCTCCCAGAGCCAAGGACTGCTCTTGAAATGTCTCTCTCTAAAGCAGCTTTGCTTCAAAGGGGTTCTGATCAAAGCAGGAATAAATTCCCAGAGGACATGGGGATGTGTGCACAGAAAGATTACCCTCCAAATGCCAACAATGGATGTTTAGTTATTTGGGATCTGGCTGGTATATAATAATAGTTGGGGATGTGAAACGTCTTAATTTCGCTGTGACAGCTTGAAGGTATTCCCAGGTGTTAAATATTTCAAAGCTTATCTTACATATATTCATAAACAAGATGAAAGTGTTAATTCTAATTAAAATGATGCACAGTTCAGTAGCAGCCCTAATAAAGTCCCTGTGGAACAGTAAATTTAATAGCAGCCTATCTTTCATGCAGAGTCAAAATGTAGATTTCAATTGGAGTGTAAACTAATCTTCAAGGGGAAAACTGAGTAGTCAAGATAGAAGAAAGGAAAACTCATATTTAAAAGTTGTGTTTAAGATGTGCAGTATTTTATAAACCAGCATCTGTGTAGAATAGACAAGAAACTGAGGTGGGGCTTAGGCAGACAACAATCCTCATCCCAAATTAATGAATATTTCTGTGTTCTAAAGCAAATAATTCTGGTGCAAAAGGTGGTTATTGATGATCAGGCTCTGCAAGCCCAGCTTTGACCTGGTGAGCAGGGGTGAGGTGGGTTAGAGCCATCTGAAGTGAACTGTGCTCTTCTTTCAAGTTGGATGTGTCAGACTTGCAAAAAGTTACTGAAATACACTTATTCTGCTCAGTGGATTTTTAAGGGGTGGTTTAGAAATTCTGGTGATAAATTGAAACCAAAACCAATCCATCTTCCAGAGTCTCTCTAAAATGCTTCTTTTGGGCAGAGGTCCTGAGCTGGAGACTGTTGAGTGCCCAGGAAACCCGCAATGCCCAGTGTGAACTGGGCTGGAATCAGAGGCAACTCTACACTGCTGTGTTTGCTGTGCATCTCAACACACACACAGTCAGGGACAAACACCCAGAACAATGTTCAAACCCCCTGTAAGAAGTGTTTTGGAGGGCATTTTCTGCTGGCAAGGATGTGTCCTCTCCCATTCTTGCCAATCAGGCTGCTGTATGCTGTTCTTGTAACTGTTTCTCTGATAAAATAATTTTGATTTACCCAAGGACAAACCGACATCACTTAGCTAGGGGTCCTTTACGATTGAAATGCTTAAAACACCTTGTTTGTACTTTACCATTTACTTTTAGGACAGAGTTTTAAACTCTGTTTGGGATCCTACAGTGCTGATTTGTGCTCATGAAAACACTGCACACTAACCTCAAAATATTCAATATCAGGCTCTTTAATCATTAGCAACAATGATGAGATTTTCTGGTTATTTTGGAGAGGGGGTGATGACAACATTTAGGGATAGCGAGTAGTGAAAGGTTTGCAGTTTCCAAAGGAAAATAGTGATTAATTTCTATTAAAGTCCTGCAAATCAGAATCAAGTCAGAGGCTGACTAAATACTTGTGAATACATGTGTGCAAACATAGCCAGGACCAAAAATCCAGTCATCAGTTTTATAGCTCTGAAGTACTTTTAAGGCTCGGATTAGATGGAGGACAACACTTGGAGGGATCAGCAGGCACAACCACCTTCATCATTCTCTGTCCCTGTGACTTCACACTTCTGCAGCACTTCTCCACACAGTTGGTTGGGGGTTTTGATTTTGTTGTTGTTGTTGTTTTTTTTTTTTTTTTTAAATATAAATGTGCAATAGATGAAGAAAAGCTGTAGGAGAAATTTTATTCTAACAATTCAGGGGGTTCTTTATGCTTGAGATCTGATGCTTACATGCAGATGTATTATCAGGACATTTTGAGACTTAGAAATAACTTGGTGATGTGTTTCGATCTAAAAATGCTGACATGAACTCCTGTGAACAGAAAAAACCTTGTTTAAACGGAATTCTTCCTCCAAAGGAGGAAGAGTTGGCCTGACTAAGTGAGAATAAATCTTAAAACAACTTGTGTTCCAGGTAACTGTAACAAAAGAAGTAATGACAAGAGAAATAAAAACCCCTGCAAATAATCGTGAGATTGCTCTCGGTGGCTGTATTTGATTGATTTAAAACTCTAGGTCATGCTACTCACCAGAGTCTAGGAAGAGTAAGAGACAAGTAATTTTATTTTTTTAACTGTAAATGTAGAAATGTGTGCAAGGTGCCTGCTGCTGAAATGATGTGCCTCCATAACACACATTGCCTGGTCTGATGATCCAACACACCAACCACATCATTCTAAAAGGCAGCACTGAGACTCATCTGATCCCAGCAGGGTTGAGTTGGAATAAATGTCCCCGTGACAGGAAAAAGATGCAAAGATGAAATATTCTTCCATATCACACCACACCTGCCCCAGTGCCTGGATGGGGCCAGTTTTGTTACTCATCTGTATCTAAAAACTCCTGCACTGTAGATGTGTGGTGAAAGCTGCAATTTTGGGATCAGACAGAAGTATTGTATCCGCAGAGTGGCACTTCTCACTTAAAATGTTCAGGCTTTTTGGATTCCTTGTTTGTTTGTTTCCCTGAAATGCTCTCCAATCTATGTAACTTGTAAGCAATAACAAGCAGTGGGGGAATCTACTGGACAGTTATATTTACAGTGAGCAGAAAAGGAATTGCCCAATAAAAAAAGGATTTTCTTTCATGAGAAACCTGTAAAACTGTTACCTTTGTTTCTGATTTATGGACTTTCCCACTCTTCAGGAATAAATTAGGTAAACCTGAAAGAAATGAAGGCACAGTAGCTATAAAACAACCTATTGATTTTTGACTAAACCTCTGTCTTCAGTAATTTTTGCAGTTGCCTGCATCCAAAAAAACCCACTGTGCAGCAATTTCAGTAATGGATGTTGGATTGGTTCTTTATCCCTGTACCTTATCCCTCTTTGCCTAATTGTTAATAGCATGAGCACAGCAATTTAACCTGAAAATCAAGGACTGGAGTGCAGTGAAACTCCACTCTTACTGCAGAAATAAATAGTAGGAATAGTGAAGATATCCCTGTGATGTTTATTTTACTGTAGAAACGAGTGGCAGTAATACTAAAAATATCCACTGGGTGTTTATTTGTTGCTTTAACCTCCAGAATATCAGTACTTTTACTTTTCCACGTATGTTCTCTTGGGTCTTTCTTCCTGGCTTTCATGGGAATTTTTTGTTTGTTTGGGGGTTTATTATTTTGTTTTTCAAGAGGACTAAGGAGGTTTAGAGCAATGCTCTATCTGAGGAACAATCAAATGGTTACAATATCTGTAGTTCCTGAGTAAACTCCATGGTAAAGCCACTAAAATAACAATATGTAGCTCTTCTTCTCAGTAAGGTCTTGTGACTGAGAGAAATTCATGGTCTCAGTTCTGCTGTGAGCAATTAGCTGTGGCAAGTATCTTGAAAAAGGGATAACTTGAAAAAAACTTCGGGGATTTTTCTTCTGCTTTAAACTTCTGTGTTAATGACAGCTGGGAAAGGGAATGAATCCTTAAAAATATAAAAGATCAGCACACTGTGCAGTTTGAGTGTGCTGAGTGTAATGGGGTTCGTGGTGTTGTCTGAGCTTTACCACTTTAGCGATCTTGCTCAATGCCCTGTTAAAGCCATCAGCTGAAAATATCACTGCTTGACCCTTTCTGCATCTCCTCAAGTCATTTTTATTGGCTCCCAAGTGTTCCTGTACTGCTGTGCTCTGACCTTCTGGGAACATTCTACCTGCAATGGGGTGACAAAGAGGAAATGCTGGGGTTTCACTTGTGGAAAGGAGGCTGAGTGTGTTTGAGAACTGCTCCTGCTCCAGCGCAGAGTTACAGCAGCTCTTCCATAGTGGAGGCTGAAAGGAGTGAATGGATTTCATTTATTGTGATGTATTTCACTCTTTACACTTAAACACTGTTGAAATGTTCCATTTCCAAGCAGAATTCAGCTGGGGGAAGAGCTGGGGCGGGACTGGCCACAGTGAGTGTTGCTAATGCATCTGCCAGGGGTGTTTATTCTCCTCTCCCTCAGGCTGGGGTGCTGCTCTGCTGAGGGGGTGTCTGCCTGCTGGTCAGCCTGTTTATCATTCTTCCAGAGCCAGCATTTGCATATCAAAGGCCTGAGAGGAGTAAACACACTTTATACTTCCATCTGTCAGTCTCTCCCCATTGAGACCCAAAATAAGAACAGTGTGGCAAGCAAGAGGTTTATTTTTTTTTCTGCTTTCATTTTATACCATTTTTGCTTTGAATTATGAAGGATGCCTGGATGGAGTTGTCTGTAGCTGTTTTTCTTTCCATTAAGGTCTCTTGAACGAAACTATCCTAAAATAAAATCAGTGCTCTTTGAAGAGGTGAGACCAAAAAAAATTAAACCTTTGTTCTTCGTTTCTTAAACTCTGCATTTCCTAATATTTAAAAAGGTACAAAAAAACATTTCAGGATGTCTTGTCTTTCTTCTTTAAAACTTGAACTCCACATGTCTTTATCTTCTTGCAAATTAAATTTTCTTAATAGTGTTTTCTAAAGCAGGCATAATTCCTTAGCACGTACAGAAAATGAGAACAGGTTTTATTCCCATTTCTCACCTCTCTTGTACCAGTTCTCGATAGAATTTTTATTTTTTCCTTTGTAATTTCAAGGAATGAGCAGGGAAAATCCTTGTGGTCCTGTGCTCTCTGCCATCTCTACCTGTGTTTCCATGAAACAACCTTCCCCCCTCAGCCTGCACCACAGGGTTTGCAGGATGAAAACCCAGAGCCAGGGCAGAGTTTCTGGTCCCTCTTCCCTTTTTATTCTTTCTGCAGTTTGGAACTTGGTGGGAGTTCACTGGGACACCAAACACCAGATCAGCTGAAGTTTCTCTTTATTTTAGTTTAGAGCCAAATCTGGATTCACTGCTGGAGAGTTAAATGATCTTTCACAGGGAGGATGAGTTCACGAACTCTTTGGAGCCTGGCTCTCACGTTTTCACTTACACTTGAGTGCTGCTGAGCCCAGTGAGGGCACAAGCTCAGCTGGGGGCTTGGAGCAGGATTTTAGAGCTCTGAGCTTCTCACACAGGGGCTCAGCAGGTCAGAGTGCTGGAGGCAGCCAAAGGCCTCGCTCTCTGCTGCCCTTAAAAACCTTCTCTTTGACAAAGGTTAGGGCACAAGAAAAAGCTTCAGCTCAATGTCATCAATCAGCTCATGTGTCCAGTCTACCAAAAAATAAAATAAAAGCTGCTGAGAAAGATGTGTGAGTGAAGCTGAGGGTTTTCCTTTTCCCCTTGATTAAGATTTCATAGCAGAAATGAAGCTGGCAAGAACCACTGTGAACTGCACAGCCAGGGCAGCTCCTGAACTAACTTACCTTTTATCATGTGGGGATGCAATCCAGCAAACTCATTTTTTGGAAAATCTGTCAAAAGTATCTCTAAAGGGACAGAATTCACACAAGGAGCACCTGCATGTCCTAGAACATTTTACAGGTTTGCTTCACCATTCTGCTTATGGTTCTCATTCCCATCCCCAGCAGCACTGGAACAAGCAGGTGGATATGTCTAATTTCTGGCATTTGTTTTCTCAGGCTTTGGTTTGTGTAACTTCCTTTGGAGGGCCCTGCTCATGGCAGGAGTTTGAAATCAAGTTTTTTATTAGAGGATGATTGTTAGAGAAGTAGGTGCCTGTTTTTTCTAAGGGAAGAAACTTGTTTCATGACTGGGCTTTTTGGTCTTGAATTGGGTCCTGTGTGCTGTTTGGAGGGGACCCAGTGACAGGATTGGTGCTCTGAAACTGCTGAGGGAATTAGGGCAGTGATGGGAAGGGGCATCCAGTTTATAGAGGATCTGAAGCACAGGACTGATATCGGCACTGTCACCTCAAGCAGGAAGAGAGGGGAGGCAGAAATGCTCCCTGCTGACCATGGCACAGACATTCGAGAGTTGTGTTGATATTCAGACACTGCATTTCAGTGACCTGTGCTGGAGGCTGAGGACACACTGGGTGATCTCATGGCCTGCTTTCCATCTGCAAGGGTTTCCTGAGAGCAGCAGATAAAAGAAAGCCACTGGAAAAACTCATGATTATTCAAGTTGAGTAAAAAAAAAAAAAAAAAAAAATTCAACAAGACCCTGATTTTTTTTGCCTGAGTAAGAGTCTATTGACTTTTCATAAAAGAGACAGAAAGCTTG
>NW_020957519.1:11928-13109 GCF_003031625.1 Empidonax traillii | reverse complement strand
GACTTTTCATAAAAGAGACAGAAAGCTTGGTTAGCTCATCAAAGGTGTTATCCCTTTCAGTGATAATTTGCTTATAGGTTGCTTTACCTGTGCTTCAGCTGGTTGCTTTTCACTTTGGAAGCCACAAATTCTGGTCTTTGAGAAACAAGACACATGTCAAATCTTACTTTGATTGATGCTGAGAAGAATTACATGCAAACCACCTGGTTTGATGCTTGGACCATCTGGTTTTTCTTTGCAGTGGTTGTGATTTTTTTTCAAATGGGACTTCAGATATAAAGCCCCTTAGGATTATAAAGACTTGTACCTGCAGCTTCACAGTTAAACAACATTTAAAAAGACATGCATGGATATTTTTCATAAGGAAATACTTGGCAGTTGCAATAGGTGGTTGTTGTAGGTCCCATCCAACTGAACTGTTCTAATTAGCAATGTTTGGATAGGCCATTCAGATAAACATTGGTTTTTAATTCTGAACTGTATGTTTGAAGATAGTGATGGCAAATTTATATTTGTTAGTTTAAAAAAAAAAGAAAACAAAAACCAACACACACAGAAGCCCCCAAGAAAGAAACAAAACAGAAAAGAAAACTCAAGGCTACCTTAAAATAAACTAAGAACTTAATCCATAAAAGCCCTTGGCATTCTCTCTATTAGTAGTGTTCAGGAATATTAATGAGGAAGTGATGCTTTGCAAAGTCTAAATATGTATGTACACATGTTCCAGGCCCACGTGGTTTCAAGTATTTTTTTTGATCTAGTGACATAAATGTGCATGTCAGTCTCCTGACACATTCCTTTCATTTTCCTTCCCAAAACCATTTAAGATTTTGGAAGGTGTGGATTAGCTTAGAAATCTCCCTTTTCTATTAGTTTCAGGTACTGGTGCAGATTAGGACTGAAGTAGTTCAGCTGGGCTCTCATTCTGTGTTTGGCTGCAGGTGGCAGCTCAGCCAAGAGCCATTGCAGAAGCAGACACATTGTCTGAGTACCAGTACCCTTCATTTGCTCCCACTGCTGCTCACCTGGTATTAAACACTGCAGCACTACTATTTCTTTCGGTCTCTGTGATAAAACAACTTCAGGACTGATTCCAATAAAATGTATTGGCACATAAATACTTTCCAAAGTGATTGGTGAGTTAAAAAACTACTGAGACAGGAAAAATGGGTCTTTTTTTG